>NC_056735.1:626821600-626903364 GCF_019279795.1 Protopterus annectens | reverse complement strand
TCCCTGGAGGGCCCACTTTTCAGCCATAGGCACTGGACAATCTGGGCACTTTTCAATGAATACAGCAGAGATGTCCAGACTGAGCTGGACAGCCAAATCCACGGATCTTAACTTCTCAGGCTTTTTATTCAGTAATTATTGTATGTCAAGAAAAGAAGGTTCAGACAATACTGTGCTTCGTGTGAGTTCCTTAATCCTTTGGTTATCAAAATATACCTTCCAGAAAGAAAGATCTGCAGAGGGTCTTGGGGATAAAGGACTGAACAAAAATCGAACACTCTTTGTAATTCTGTTTAACACTAAGGGAAATAAACAATTACTGTGATGATTTCTGTGTGGAAGTTGCCTCCTACAGATGCATTTCCCTCTCTTGGATGACATGTACAAAAATTAAGACTAGCAGTAAGAAAAGGAAGGGCCCCCAAAAGGGTACTTATCTGCCCAATGGATAGGTAGCCATACTAGTCATGTAATTTACAAACCAAATATGAAGCAAAGCCTGGACATCTAGTTGCTTTAATACAGCTACAGTAACAATAAAACGGCCTGCTATTAGAATAGTTTACTAGTGCAGACTTCCTGGCAGCAAGATCTTGTAGCATAGCTAAGGCATAAAAACAAACATGCAAAACCACCCACAGGCTGACATATAAAATACCAAACCACTAATTTGTGCTTATTTTATAAATGTATCATCACTGCAGATATACCCCTACCACAGTAGTCTCAGTGTGAGAAAAGGGCATCATTTAAGGTCATTCAAATCAAAAGCCTAGGTCTTTGTGATGAAAGAAGGAAAAAGACAGTCTTCAAAAATTAAACAGCAGATCCTATGAATTTTCAATCCTGTCCTACGCATGAAATTACTAAGCACAGTATACAACTGTACAATTAAACCAGTACCCATTCTCACACAGCATTTCAGTTCAAAGCAGTACCTACATGGGGTGGTGCAGTCGCAGGGTCAGAAAGAGAACTCTGTACTAGTAATACTAGTTGTGAATGTCACATTATTTCAATATACAGCAATTAGAAAAGGCTACTTACTTTAAGAGAGGGATTTCAGCCAATGTTATTTGCAATTTGGCTTCTTTAGTACGAGCATTGTAGCGAAAGATATGAAGAACCACAGTGTATCTATCAAATACCTTTACTCCCCAGAGGTCTTCTAATTCTTTCTGTTAAAAAAAGACAAAGCACAAATATTGACTGTATTTTGAGAATAGTACACCACTGACTCAGTTAGTAAAGGCAAACTGATATATTGGAGGAGATCAGGCATGAATAACTAAGCAGTGATGATTTCAAGATGAAATTAAAACAGTTATCCATCAGCAAGCAAATATGGCAGAGCAAGCGGTTGTACCTCAAAAACAAAGAAACAAAGGGCACTCACCAAACCAGACTTTAGCATCATTCCAAGTTAACCCAGTCTGGTACCCCTTCATTCTTCATTTATCAGACACCTGACTAAATCCTGCCCCAAACCTGTATTACTCAGGTATGCTGGCACATATGATGTGATAAATTCAACTAATTATCTAGAACATCTACTAAGATCTGATTATCTTTGATCTACAACTGTGATCATAAAAATGAAACTTAGTTTAACACAATAAATAGTAAAGAAAAACTGCTGCAAGTTTTGATTACTATAAATACACAAAATTGTTTACATAGCTATATTTTCTATGAACCTTCTTATAGCAGGACTTCAGATACAGGTTTTGTAAAATGCATCTTTTAATTATTGTATTACGTTTAAAATTAATAATACAGCCTGTTAGACACTTCAGATCTGTCACTTTATTTTTTTCCACTTAAAGACAACTTTTCTTGCATTCCAACTTTTCCTAAAACGTTCACCTGTAGGTATAAGTCAGATCATTTCAGGCTACATGCAGATCATATACCACTTCTAATAAGTTAAGTGCAGGTGTGGGACAGCATATTTGCTTATTATTGTAACAGTTTACTACATATACAAAATATTCATTTCTAAATGCTTTGTTTTGTATGTGTATTTTGTATATCCAGCAAATACTGACCTTGGATATTGCTGTGTTTTAATATAAGTAATCAAGATATTTGTACATAACTTAAAGTGAGATCACAACCCCAGCTGTTCTGCTTCAGTGAATAAACAGACCCCAGCTGTTTCCACAATTTATCAACAATGTATTGTAGGAAACTGCACAGTGCAGTAAGTGATGTACTGATACATCCGTGCCTAAAGCTGCAGTCAGCAGTTGTACAAACGGATAGGTGCTTCCTTGGACTATAGTGGAATAGATTTCCTGTACTAAATCTGCGGTGGTGGTGCTGCGGTAGCGTGGTCGCCTCACAGTAAGACGCTGTCCAGTTCGAGTCTCAGCTAGAGCGTCTTCTGCGTGGAGAGATGCGTGAATGGGCGTACCTTCGTTGAAGATTGTGCGTCAGGGCTGCTAACTCAGCAAATAAAAATCAACTACTAATCATTAGCAGACCGGAGTTCCGTTGTGGCGACCCCTAACCGGGAAAAGCCGAAGACACAACAACAACTGAAAGTATTGACAGCCTGAAACCATAATCTTTATGCTTCCACAGAATGACGAGAACAAGTCTTTTTATTTTTTGTTTCTGTGAATTTCATGATAAGGGATTTTATCACAGTCAACAGGTAAATAAGTACATTTCATTGACTCTGGAAAGGGAGAACATTAACCATCAACTCCCAATTCTCTCCAGACAGGGCAAAAGATGGTGATGACCATGTTATTCTATGTGAAACAGAGATCACTCTCCAGTATGCCCAGCTCCTGAAAGACCCTGATCAAACAAGGCACCCACAGCTTCCGTTCCTGGACAAGACTGAAATTGCAACTTAATGATTCAAGCAGTTTGTTTACTTCCCTGAGATGTAAACAGCTATGAGAGTACTGCACCTGCATACATCTTCCTCTCATACTAGCATCACCTATTTGCCCAGGGGCTCCAAGTGTGTGCCACCCTGTTTACTTACACACCACCAAAGCTCCCAAACTTCCATCATAAAAATGCACAGCCTTACCATTCACAGCATGGAATAAAAACATGAAATACGTACAAGCAATTTCAACTAGGAAGTTTACAAAATGGCTAATAATTTATTCACACATAATGAAAAGTATGTTTGATGTAGTAATATGATTCAATATCATTTATCTTGGCTATTTGTTAAAAAGAATCATAACAATGAATGTGTGTTACAATACCTTTTCAATGTACAGCAATTATCACACAAAATGAAGAGGTTGATCATAATGAGGTGCAGTTGAGGACTGTGCACACCATACAATGGCATGTTTTTTCTGACCAGAACATGAGCAGCTTATTACAGCTCTCTGCTTTTCTAGAGTCCTTAAGACAAAAGATAGTCAGTGGCACTCCAGATGATTTCAATGAAGCCCTCTTTCCTTGGCAGACTACTTTCTATAAATCACCCCAAAGAAAATAAATAAGCAAACGAGAGCTCTCAATCTAGCTAGAAAAGCACGCTTCACCAGAATATGTGATTGATTCTACTGCAAGAAAAGATCCACAGTTAAGCATGGAGAAAACTGTTTATCACACTGTGAGAAGGATACATTGCCAAGAGGAGGTCCATGATAGTATGGTTATTTTGAAGCCTCTGATATCTCACCAGTCACAGTACCACCTACATCTCCAGGCATGCAAAAGCCACCATGAAGATCGTGGCTGCCACCAGACCAAAAAAAAAAAAAAAAAAAAAAAACACATGGAGGTCTCAAGCCTAGGCTTTCTACTGCAAATTCACAGGGATGCCAAAGGCATAACTTCTTGGGAATTCTCTAAAGAATGTATAACTTTGCTATGATGACCAAAAGCCAGCAACCAGTGAACCACACCAGCCAGGATATCTACCAAGGAGTCACTCGACTGGGCAAACAAAAGACAGTCATCCATGCAGAGGAACTAATGGGCGTCCTCCTCATGCAATCATCTACCACAAAATCAAGCACTTCATTAAACATGTTGGGTGCAGTGGAAAGTCCAACTGGCAACATATTATAGTGCGAGTAGTTCCCGCTCATAGTAAACCAAAGGCTCTTCCTGTAGAGAAACCAGACTGCAGTTTGTCAAAGACAGCCATTATGTCCACTGACACTATCCAGACACCCTACAAGCAGCAAGGGCATGACCCTTGAAAGCATGAGTAATTGGAATGTGATATACTATATTTGCTCATTGAATTGCCAGTGAACAAAATGGAATAGCAATCTCCAATCCCATTTAGAGCTAAGAAAAGGTAGGAGGAATGGGCCTTATGCCTCCTGCACAAAACACAGTCTTGGTCTGCTCTTTGCAGGGACAGACTGGTCCCAGAGTGAAGCACTTTTTGGAGGACAGTCAAGAAGTTCTATGATGTGATACTCCACAATCAAGTTTTGAACTTATTGGAGCTTCATGGTTGCTCGGGCTGTCCCCAAGTGGAAGCAAACTCTTGCCATCTTTAAACAGACGGTACCTGAAAGAAGTCAGGATTGTGGGGACTGGGTCAGCAAAATCTTTAAGTGAGTGAATCAGTACAGCTAGCGAAAGCAACCTTGGAGGCTCTCCTCATTCTATGGAGGGGGAGGCTTATTCTTCCTAGAAATTTGGGGTAGACTGGTGCAACCAGAAGGTTCTGGATGGACATACTTGAGATAATCCACAGTAGCTAGAGATAATTTCTTCTTTTCTAAGGTCCTTAATCACATCTTTTGAAACGTGATCACACAGAACCTCACTGCTAGAGTTTACTCTTAAAAGAGGATAGCCTAAAACATACCATCATGTGCTACAAACTCCACAGCTTGCTCCCCTAGCAAAAGTACAAATTACAAGAGTCCACATGCAAGCAGACTATATGGAACTTTTCCAGGTCTTCCTCAGTCCCAGATGCAAAGTCTGCCAACTTCTGCAATGTGTGATCCATGTGTGAGGACTAGAACTTGGAGTATGACATCCAGTTGAGGGACCTAATAACCAGTGTGGTACAGAAAGACAGCCTTTTGCACATCCTCTCCAAAGCCTTTAGACTCTTTAACGTGGTTAAGACAGAAAGCTGTTGTGCTCTCCGAGACCTATTTTTGAATGAAAAGAACAAGTAGAACCCTCCCACCTAAAATATTTCCTCATGATGCAACTCCATCCATCTGGGGACCTGTCAAGGTTATCAGCTTTCTTAGCAACAGAAGGAACAGAACGTGGATGCTTTCAGGCTGCATAAAAAGTATCTTTCAGGAAGGACTCCATCTCCTGAATGATGCAAAGGTCTCAATCCTTATTTGTTTATATTTTGATAGGCAGGTTAGCCCTACTAGTATAATACCATGTACACAGCATGCCGAAAGAAGAAAAAATAAACTCCACTATACTAATAATACATACAGTACATAATAAGAATAACAAAATCACAATCCAGTGAATAAGCACATATAAATCATCATAAAAAGCTAAACAAAAAAGCACCAGTTGGAATATACATAAAATCTATGTCACAATCCAAGCAAAAGTTCATACAAACCAACATGGAAAACAAAGAAGAACACTGTATGGAAAATAACACAGTCCAACTTCCCTACTATGTGGGACATGGTAAGCAGTCTATAGGAAAAGGAAGAAACAGAGGCAAAGTGAATAAAAACAAGTAGTAGGGTAAACAAAAGATTACACTACAAAGCAAAGTGACACACTACAAAGATAAGGGATATGTAAACAGTTGCACTGAAAGTTAATAATAAATACATCCCATAATAGGAATACTAAACAATTATGGAGGTTGTTACTGTGGACAACATTCAAGGAAATATTATACAGTTATGCTCCATGTGCAGAAGTGATACTAAATTCAACAAGCTTTGATTCAATGAGAGTCATTGAAAGCTTCACAGGTAAAATGCAAGTCAGCAATGAAGCCACAGTAATGTTCAGTAATACCAATGTTATTTGTTATTGATTAACACTACTGTTTTCGAGACAAGATAGGATGTACTCTTGGCACCACTGATACTACCCTGGGAAGGTGTTCCATTTAATAGGTAGTCCTGTTTGTTGTTTTAGGTATCCTTACCTGGTTGGCATCACCTGATCCAAGCAATCTAAGTGACACGTACCAGCTTAGTAAATGAACAAGACACGAGCACAATCATCTGTTATTTGTGACAGACATTCATGCACAATCATTATTTGTAACAGACCCAGGCTATTGTTTAGGTTCATCCACACTACTATACTGAGTATTTAACTGCAAAAGCATGAGAAGTGCATTTCAGTCACAAGTAATCAACTCTGCTGCAGGCCATGACAAGTTTATGGACTAAACTGTCAAGTGAGTTGGCCATTATCAACGAAACACCACAATGGTTTAGGAATAGGTAGAGCCTGTCCAATAGTTTTTTTAGGCCAAATAAACAAGTTGACACCAATGGAAACAATAAATCCAGACACAGGGCCATAAATGAGTTTGTAGTTAAGCTCTTTCACTCACTTTATTCAACATGAGCTTCCTCAGAACAAAATTTTACCAATTTCAAATGCTTTATAAACTGTTGCCAATTATGTCACATGACTTTCTTAAAGAAATCTATCTTCATATAAAAAATAAATACAATAATCAAATTCAATAGATGTATAAATTCAATAATATAATATAATATATTATAATAAATGATATATAGAATAATGAAAGTAACATACACATATTAATTGTACACTTAAAAAGTTAATAGGTAGTCTACAAAGTGAACTACCTGTTTCTAGCCATTGTTAAAAAACATTTAATATTAATGGCACCATTGAGGCCAGGAGTTTCATCGGCAACCAAAACTATTTGCCACAAGCTTTCTTTACATTCTAAGAAAGTCTTGTAGTCACCTGTAAACAAATCAGAATTCACCTTTTCTAGTACAAAGAAAGAAAATTTCTTGAAAAGTGGACATTCAGTTGCATGAACTGCCAAAGCATTAGTTCCGTCCCTTTTTCTAATAGCTAAACAGTGCTCATAGATTCTCTTGTGTAAAGCTCTAATAGTTTTACCAACATAAAACTTATCACATGTTATCGCAGGTAGCACAATAAACAACACTGGTGATATTACAGGTGTAGTGGTCCTTAGCCCAGAACCTTCTTCCCTATGTGTTTAAATTCAATACTGGACACATTGCTCACGAATCTACACTGTTTACATCTTCCACAAAAAAAACTGCCAGCAAGCCTAGATGAAGAATTCAAAACTACCATTTTTTTCTTATTCTCCAAAATGTGCTTAATGCTGGTAGTCTTCTTGTAGGAAAAATATGGTCTTACACCCAAAATCTTTGTGAGTTCAGTGTTTCCTATCATGACCTTCCAATGATCCAATAAAATTCTCTTGATGCGAACCATCTCATTACATATTGGAATGGGAAAAGCTAAAGAAAAACTGGAAGAGTCTTTACACTGAACACTAACGGACACTCCCTTAAGGGTGTCCCTAATACTCAAAATGGGACAAGCAAAAGTATTTCTAAGTACCAATACTTCCTGAATAATTTTCTTGAGCCAGACCAAATCATAGCCTCTCTCTAAAAAAAAACTGTGTCAATTTATCTACCGCATGTAGAAAAACAGAATATTCAGTTGTCAACCTACTGAGGCGTATAAAATTGACCTTTTACCACTCCACCCTTCATGTGAACAGGATGTAAACTTTCTCTGTGTAAATACTGGTTGACAAAATTGGTCTTCCTGAATATTTGACTCTTAAAATTCAGAGAAACAATGTCAAAGGTTAAATGAAGATCTAAAAAATCTGTAGACTCACCAAAACCTCCAACAGTGAATTTAAGAAAGGTGGTGTTACAGTTCAGATGTTCCACAAAGGATAGAAAAGTACTGTAATCGCCCTTCCAGAGAAAGATCAAGTCATCTATGTATCGCCTGTAAAACAAAATATTGTCTAAAAAAGGCAAAACATAGAGAAATCTTAACTCCCAGAGGGCCATAACAATGTTGGTAAAAGATGGAGCTACTCTAGACCCCATGGCAACACCTGATATCTGCTGAAAGAAACTACTACCAAATTTGAAAAAATTATTAGGGAGAACTAATTCTCAGCTACAGCGTCTTCTGTGGAGACCTGCGTGAATGGTCGTACCTTCGTTGAAGGTTGTGCGTTAGGGCCGGCAACTCAGCACGTAAAAATCAACTGCCAATCATTAGTGGACCTTAGTTCTGCTATGGCGACCCTTAACCGGGAAAAGCCAAAAGACACAACATTAGTGAGAACTAATTCCATAAGGGTACAAACAGTATTAACTGTATTGTTCCCAATAGATGTGTATTGTGCTAAATATTCTCTCAGATATTCTAAACCTACCTCCTGATCTATACTTGAGTATAAGAAAGTGACATCTAAACTAGCAAAGAAAAAGAGTTCAGAAGCCTCAAGTTCACTTAATAGTTCTAGCAAATGCCAAGAATCACGCAGACAGAACTTGGATTTTTGAACCACTGGATTTAGTATACTATCTAGCCAAATGGAAATGGGCTCAGTTTTTGAATGAGCTGCTGACACTAAAAGGTCTAAAATCTATCTTCATATAAAAAATAAATAAATAAAATAATCAAATTCAATAAATGTATAAATTCAATAATGTAATATAATATGTTATAATAAATGATATATAGAATAACGAAAATAACATACACATATTAATTGTACACTTAAAAGGTTAATAGGTAGTCCACAAAGTGAACTACCTGTTTCTAGCCATTGTTAAAAAACATTAATCAAGACTAATAGCAAACATCCCAGGCCCACCTAAGCCTCTACCCAACCCAAAACCTTAAGGGTCCACAATGTAGCCATGTTAGACCATCTACAGAAGTCTGTACCGCTTTTAAACAAGATGTATAACCTACTTGTTTGCTTTATTTGCCTATGAATGTAATAATAATTACTTGATCTGCTGATGTTTTTGTTTATGTACCTCTGTTCTTTGGAGCTTTTCTCCCCGGGCCTCTACTGAAAATGGACATGTATCCAGCTAGACTAGCCCGATCAACAAATGTAAAATAAAATAATAAATAAAATAAATAAATAAATTTAATATTAATGGTATCATTGAGGCCAGGAGTTGCATCAGCAACCAAAACTATTTGCCACAAGCTTTCTTTACATTCTAAGAAAGTCTTGTAGTCAACTGTAAACAAATCAGAATTCACCTTTTCTAGTACAAAGAAAGAAAATTTCTTGAAAAGTGGACATTCAGTTGCATGTACTGCCAAAGCATTAGTTTCTTAGGTCACTGTGGAGTTGAGGTTTTAAATGATACAAACCCACCTGCTTTTGAATTAAATAATGATAATTTATCACAAGACAAGATAACCAGTTTCTGAACTACTTACAGGGGACCATAGATGCCCAACAAAATGTGGTGAGATATTAGTTAGTTTGGATCCATTTACTAAATATCACAACCCTGATTTCTGCCTTCATCAATAATGAAGTTATTAGCACTAAATCATTGTTAAAGGCAGCTGAATTCTTGATGGAGTGTACTTATGAGTTTTGCAGTGTCATTACTGTTTCACATGACTGAAAACTTCAGCATATTGTAAGAGAAAGGCCGCTTGCATGTCACCAACCACATTACTGACAAATAAAAAATAAAAGTCCAATAAATCCTTGGGGACCCTAAACACTGATTAGATATGAAATGTGTAAGACATTACAAAATACTGAGCAGTTATAACGTTAGTTTTGAAACAAGCCAATCAAAAGCTCACTAATCACTTCAGCAGCATGCATTCGGTGGTCTACCATGTCAAATGTTCTTGAAAGGTCAAAGATTACTGGAACACTGTGTCAATGACCTAGTTTAATACAGAGGATTATAACTGGGCTTCCAGTCATAATCTTACTTTGTGTTCGAGACATGGATGCCAAAAAAATTCACCTTGAGAATGAAGCTTGACAAATGAATCTTGTCGACATGTTGAGAACACATACTAAGAGTTATGACTGGTGAGTGACCATCATTACGCTTTGTAGTGCATAATTATTTGCACTGCATAGAGTTTTATTTGTTCGATGTACTACCAAGATGCATTAACTCAAATGCATGCTTACAGAAGACTGCAGAAGCTACACTATGTTATTTTATTTTATAAATCAAGCATTGGGAAAGGTACAGTTGTGTACACTTAACCATAAATGTAGATGTTTGAGTGTATTCACTGTTGTAGTCATCACATTTGGGTTATCTGCCTGCAGGTAGCTCTCAGCCGGCCTGAATACCAGAGTCTTGGGGTTTCTGCATTGGATGCTGTCGCTTCTTCCATGACGTCAGGTCATCAGGGGTATAAAATATGCAGTCGACGCCATTACATCAGTTTTTCTTGCCCCAGATGTCAGCTGTCCCCAAAATAGGAAGCAATTATATGGTGTGGAACACCCCCAGCAAAAAGCAAATATACACAGTATAAGACATGCCAAACCAAAGAGGATTGGTGAAAGCAAAGACAATCAGGGGGCTGGAGGGAGGGTAAAGAGAACTGCAACAGTGTACACAACTGTACTATGTTCTTCGTGTTTCACTGTTGCAGTCATCACATTTGGGTTGATTCCCAAAGCTAAGGAAGGATGGAGGTAGATTAAGAATCATTAGGACTGGCAATCAGGTCCTGTAAGACTGCTGTGGCAAATTCAGCTCTGGATTTAGAAAAGATAAGCAAGTGGTAATGCTTGGTGAAAGTGTGTACAGAGCTCCAGGTTGCAGCTTCCAGGATGTCCCTGGTAGGGACTCCTCTGAGAAATGCAGTAGAGATAGATGTAGCCCTAGTGGAATGTGTTCTTATCCCCTGCGGAGTAGGTTTTCCATGGTACTTGTAGCAGAAATGGATGCAGTGTGCTATCCATTTAGATATGGTTTGCTTTGAAATGGCCATCCTCTTTGCCCCTGCAGCAAAGCTGACTAGCAGCTGCTCAGATTTTCTTAGTCCTGTCCAAATAGAATCTAAGCTGTATGTGCACGTCTAGAGAATGCAATATCCTTTCCCCTTCATTTTGAGGATTAGGGGAAAAAAAAGTAGGCAAATGAAAGGACTGGTTTAAAGCCACACCAGATACCACCTTGGGCATAAAAGATGGGTTAGTCCCGAGGGAAACCCTGTCTGCAAGGAAGATAATAAAGGGTTCCACCGCCATAAGGGCCTGCAGTCCAGACAATCTTCTTGCTGAAGTGATGGCTAGAAGTAAAGCTGTTTTCCATGAGAGGAATTTAAACTCTGCTGTAGCAGCCAGTTCAAAGGGGAGAAGTGTAAGCTTTTCCATTACAAAGTTAAGGTCTCAGGCTGGAGTGGGAGCTCTCCTGTGGGGTCTTAAATTTTTGGCCCCTCTAAGGAACTGTTTTAACAGAGGATGAGAGAAGAGGGGTGGCTCAGTATTATAATGAGCTGAGATGGCAGAGGCATGAATCCTAACAGAAGAAAAGGATAGGCCCTTGTGGAGCATTTCTGTTAATCTGGTATATGAGGTAAGCTGGGCACAGTTGTGCCCATCCCTTGAGAATGGCTCCAAGAACAGTATCTTTTTCACTTTTCTGAATAGGATTTTCTAGTACTAGGCCTCCTTGGCTCAAGAATGACATCCAGCACCTGCTTATTGAGGGTTGCTAGAGGTGAGTTCAGGGGATTAGCCAGGCTACAAGGTTCAGAGTCTGAAGCTGAGGGTGCAGAATTTGGACCCACTGCTGGGACAGCAGGGAAGGGGTCTGAGGCAGGTGCCATGGTTGTAGCACTGTCAGACTGTGCAAAAGAGGATACCAGTGCTGGCATGGCCAGTCTGGTACAATCAGGATTGTCCTTGGCTTGCCCTGTTTGACCTTTAGTAGAACCTTCAAGAGGCGAGGCAGAGGGGGAAAGGCATAGACTGAGGCTTTCCCAGGAAAAGGACAGGGCATCCACCTTCCAAGCTTGGCTGTGGGGATTTCTGGTGCAGAATTTGTTCAATTGATAGTTCTGAGGGGAAGCAAACAGGTCCACCTCTGGTGTTCCCCATCTGTTCCCCAAAAGCTGGAATATTTTGGGTTCCAGTTTCCATTCATGTGGGTCCATGAGATTTCTGCTTAAGTTGTCTGCCAATGAATTTAGTTTGCCTGGCAGGAATTGAGCTTGTAGGTGCACTTGGTTGCTCAAGGCTGCGTTCCACAGAGCCATGGCTAGTCTGCAGAGTGGGTAGGAATGTGTTCCCCCCTGCTTGTTTATGTACCACATAACTGTGGTGTTGTCTGTCTTTACCAATAGTTGTCCTGGAAAAATAAGACCTTAGAAGGCTGTAAGAGCATTCTGCACAGCTAACATTTCTTTGTGACTGATATGCAGGTGCATCTGCTTTGGGTTCCATTTGCCCTGAATGCACTGCCCTGCCATTTGAGCCCCCCCAATGCATAAGTCTGATGCGTCTGTTAGAATTTGGGCGGCAGGGGTTAGAGTGAAAGAGTCCCTTGTTGTGACTGCAGGCCTCTGCCCACCAAAGGAACTCTGCCCTTAGACACGGAATGATAGGAATTATTGTTTCCAGGTCCTGAGAATGTTGACACCATAGATTTTTTAGATACCACTGAAGTTTCCTCATATGCAGTCTTGCATGTGGAATTAACAGAATGCAAGAGGCCATGAACCCTAGAGAGCTTGCAGTATTTTCCTTGCAGATAGCTGGGTTTTTGTGGCCAGCAGATTGAAATAAGTTGTCAGATAAATTTGTTTCTCTGGAGTGAGGAATGCCATCTGGGAAGTTTTGTTCAAGCTTGCTCCCAGGAATGCAATCTGTTGGCAGGGTACTAGGTATGATTCCTTTTCGTTGATGGTGTACCCCAGTGAAGTTAGAAGTATCTCTACAAATGCCAGGTGTTGTAGTAGCAAGTCCTGACTTTCCGCCTGAATCAGGCAATCATCCAAGTATGGGTAAATCTGAATAATTCTCTGCCTGCAAAAAGCAATGGCTGGAGCTAGGCACTTTGTGAATACCCTGGGTGCGGTATTTCCTGCAAGATTCCCTTATGGGGATGTGCAGGTAAGCTTCTTTTAAGTCTAGGGTTGCCAGCAAGGCATCCTTGGCTAGCATAGGAAGCAGTTGTTGGAGAGTTAGCATTTTGAATTTTGGAACCACCAGAAAGGTGTTGAGAATAGATAAATTCAGGATAGGACGCCAGGAGTTTTCTGTGAACCAGGAACAGTCTGGAATAAAAGCCTTGTCCCTTTTGTTCTGCTGGGACAGGTTGAATAGCCTTGATGCTGAGGAGATAAAGTACTTGGTTTTGGGCCTCCGCCCACTGATTTGGGGGGAGGTCTGGCCATCCACTTAGGGTTGGGAGTGAGTGGAAGTGGAATCGGTATCCTAGGGAAACAATGTTTAAAACCCATTTGTCTTGGGTAATGTATTCCCAGTTTTTTGCATGCAGGGCAAGTTTTCCTCCTAAAGGTGCAAGTACTTGAGCAAGGCTTGGGGGAGTTAAGGATAAGTCATTCTACAAGTTTACCATAGGGGGTGGTTTACTACTCCCTGTTTTGGACGTGGGAGCACCCCACTGCTTGGATCTGTGCATAACCTGAGACTGAAGTCTTGGGGGTCTGCTGCCCCTGGGTTTGGACTGAGAAGGCCTGGAAGGGACTGGAAAGGACCAGTTCTTTGAAGGCCAATTCCTACTGAATCTAAGTGGTTGTACTTGTAAGAAATCACAGTTTGCATAGATTTAGCTTTCTCCTCCATCCTTTTGAGAACTTCTGCTTTATTGCCAAATAGGCGCTCTTGGTTTAAGGGTGCATCCAGTAATTTTGCTTTGACATGATCTGGCAAGTTTTGTTCCTTAAGCCAAGCATGCCTTCTAAAAACAGACTCAGTGACAGCAGCCCTACAAGATGCTTCTAAAGCATCAAAACCACACTGCAAAGTATGTTTACCAACCTGGTCAGCAAATTGCATTGGGTCTACCTTATTTACGCGGAAAGTGTAAAACCGCGAATACAAATGGATCGAACCATATGCATCGAAAGTGCAAGCCATCAAAAACTGTAAACGGAAATCTCCATAGGTGGAGATTTCTGTTTACTTTAATGCAGTGCGATCTCGGAGTTGGTATATTTAAGTAGCGGGTGGTGTAGTGGGGCTTGTCCCCCTGCCTACATCTTTTTTTTTCCTGTGTATTTCTTTTTCTTTATTAACTTTCAAACGTTTAAAAGCTTGATGCATATGTGTCAATCTTTATGCATTCGAACTTTTGAACGGTCGAGTTAATAAAGTAGACCCCAAATGCATCAACTCTAGTAAATCTTAGGAATCAACATAATTTTCTGTTTAATTAGCCCCATAATATGCTGCTGATACTTTAACGTATGAAACTGGCAATTTAAAGCCCTAATGGCCAGAGTAACAGAGGAGTATACCTTCTTACCCCATCTATCTAAAGCCCTAGAATCCCTGTCGGAAGGGGTAGGATTCTTGGCAGAAGTAGCTTTAATGCCTTTTGGTCCTTGGGAAATGGTCTCTGGATCCGCAGTAGGATTCTTGAAAAGGAATTTGAGAGAGTCAGGTACTCTACAGTACCTGTCAGGTTTCCTGAGAGCTGGAGGCAAAGTATCCGGGTTAAGGCTGGATTCCAAGAAAACTACATCTACAATCTCCAGAACAGGAGGGCTAGCTAGAGGCTTGCGCTGAGGCAGGTTTAAAATTTTCCGCAGTCTCTGTGAGAGTAGCCCTGGCTTTCCCAACAGAAATGCTCCCCAAGGGTATGCAGGGTTTCACCAAAAGAAAAATCTTCTGGAGAGAAGCAGAGGGAATGGAATCCTCTGCATCAGAATCCTCATAGGTAGATAAGGGTATGTCTTGGTAGTCAGAAGTTACAGAGATACCAGATTCCTGATCAGAAGAATCAGAAGGAAAATCAGTTCTAGGTCTCTTTGAAGGGGAAGGCTGACTTCCCCTAATTAAGGTAATAAGGTCTTCAGCCATTCTAATCATTTATTTTTGAGGCCTATGGGCCTGAGAATGTGCTTTGGTCATCGGTTTCCTAGGCATAGTGTGAACTTTAGGCCTGAGAAATTCAGTAATTTTGGCTTGAAACGAAATTGTCAGTTTAATATGAAAATCGGTAGGCCTGAATACACCCTCAGAAGCCGGTGCCTGCACAGCGGCTCCGGACCCATCCAAGGTAGAGAATCCGTAGGTTCCATAGTCAAAGAAGCATCTCGTGGCATACCGGACTCTGAATGGGTCTCAGTAGAGGCCTGCGAATCTGTAGAAGCAGGTATCCGGGGCTGCGCAAGCACCTCACTGAGTACAGGCAGACTGTCGACTAACTTAAACGGTAGCATTGTCTGCAGTTTTGGACCTAAGCGGCATGTCTGTCTTTATCCTTACGCTTTTTCAGAGGACTGGTAGTCGGATGGCTTACGGATGTCATTTCAGAGTACAGAGATCGAGAGCGAAAGTACTTAGCTACAAAAATTGCCCGACTACAGATAGAGCATAGAACAAGACACAAAACTGACAGTGAGGGATGTCGTCTGGGCCTAAACACCTGACACAGTAAGAATGAAAATCTCTATGAGGTATTTGCTTTCCACAGGCAAGACTATTACTAATTTTTTCTGACATCGTTTAGAGTAAGAAAAAAGGATCCCCAACGGGGTACTTATCTTTTAGAGGACTTCAGGTATGAAACTTAAACAAAAAGGCAGGAGTCAGAGCTTGACGTGGCAGAGTTGAAGATGTTAAGATTTGCACTGGGTGTGACGAGGATGGACAGGATTAGGAATAAGTATATTACAGGGTCAGCCCAGGTTGGAAGGTTTGGAGACAAAGCCAGAGAGGCAAGATTACATTGGTTTGGACATGTGCTGAGGAGGGATGCAGAATATATTGGGAAAAAGATACTAAGGATGAAGCTGCCAGGTAACAGGAAAGAGAAAGGCCTAAGATAAGGTTTATGGATAAGGTGAGAGAGGACATGCAGGTGGTTGGTGTGACACAGCAAGATGCAGAGGACAGGAAGAAATGGAAACAGTTGATCTGCTGTGGCGACCCCTAATGGGAGCAGCCGAAAGAAGAAGAAAAAGGGCTCTGCAACTTAAAAACGAAAATGTCAGGAGTCGGCCAACCAGCACTTGCGAACTGCTTCTGCTTCGGGCACCGCACTGCAAGAAAGACTGATGTAATGGCGTTGGCTGCATATTTTATACCGGATGACTTAACGTCATGGAAAAAGTGACACCATCCGACGCAGAAACCCCAAGACTCTGGTATTCAGGCCGGCTGAGGGTTACCTGCAGGCAGATAACCCAAATGTGATGACTGCAACAGTGAAACACGAAGAACATCAGGAGTAATGGGCTGAACACAAAAGGGTACATGGCTTAGTTAGTGTCACTTTCAAATGTGACAACACAGTTCTTGGGGGAATGATATACATTTATCTAAGGAGTAAAAAGTGGTGACAGTACTATCAATGTGGATCTGACAACAGAATAGGTCAACAATCTATTGTGAACTCCTGCCTGTTGCCTCATTTGTAACTTGTCAGAACTTATAAGTGCTGGGGGACTACATGGATTTATGATTTTATAGCTGTTCTGTTGATTCTGATGAATGTGTTTTGGCTATATGCTGTGTAGGTGTATACACATTATTCCTTAAACTGTCTGCAGGCTATGTCCCAATTTTATTACCTTCCAGCTCTGACTAAACAGTTTGACCATGGCAATGTATGTGATATGGTTCCAATTTGTTTTAGAAGGCCATATTTGCTCATTTGGTTAATACACATGCCTGAGAAGAATTTGGTGGCCATATCCACTGATGGAAGAAAGTCCTGGAAGGTCCAGTTGACAATGTTTGGCTCATGTACTACAAAATATAACGGAATGTCTTAGATAGCTAACATTAATAGCACAATTGTAATTTCAGTTTTTACAGTTGAAACATTTGCATGTCAATAATACCTCCAGGCAGTGACCAATGACAGGTGATCAATGAGAATACCTATGAGTGTAATAGTCCCAAAAATGTGGTAAGTGGTGAAGAGGCAGTATGAAATATTAGCAGCATCAGCTAATTAATCCACTCTGAGTGGTGATAAATGGGTTGTTAACATCTCAGAGTAAGGCATTCCCCAAAAGAGTCACTGCCAGTTTGCCACACGGTCATGAAGTCACTAATATGATGAGTTCAGTGTCAAGGTTACCGTCTTTGGGGTATAAAATGGTAAATGTGACATAAATGAGACTGCGTAAGTGGACTGTGATCAAGATAGCTGCAAAGCTGTAAGCATGGATGAAAGGGAGTCATCTGCTAATATAAACATACCACCTGTTCTGTTACCCATGTGAACATTTAGGAAAATGAAGACAGTAGGACAACAATGACAGTATGAACAGCTCGCTAGTTAGAATGCAAAGTTTAAGCCAAGTCTCAGAAGCACCTAAAATATGCAGGTTAAAGTCTTGTATCCATATCTGGAAGTCAGCCTTTCATTACATAGATAGCATTCAAGTAAACTAGCCTAAGAAATTCTTCAGCTGACACCAAGTCCTGTCAGTCAGTAGACAGTATGGATTTGAGACAAAATACATACTTTTAGTGCCAGGATTTATATTCACACATCCAGAAAGAAGAATCTAACTATTAATGGGGTTTTTAGGAACTCATTTAAGGAAACATTTAGGAAAGTAAGCACTCAATGACCTAATGTCATTTAGTTAAGTAATGCTGATAACGGCTGAGAAGATGCTGTTCAGTAAGCACCTTAATGCAGAGACTGACAAATGGGGATGTTTTATAAGATGTGACAGGTAAGTGAGCATCCCTGCACCCCCCCCTTTTGGAACGTTGAGTGTACAGTAGGGATCTCTGATCCTCAAGCCCATTTTCGAACTGTAGTTAATGCCTAGCTGACACTCGGCAACCTCACTAACAGGTTAAGTAATAGCACCCATGCATCATCACATAATGAATGATAAGTCAGAGGCAAAAGAAGAAAACACACTTAAATCTGTCAAAAACAGCTAAACAACTCCAACCCAAATGCCTCCAAAATCAATGGTTTGCTGCTTTTTTACTTTTACACTTAAATCAGTATTACGTAGCTTAACTTGTCAAGTGTTCACTACATTTAGCTACTACAACAAAGTTATAGAAGTGGAGTTATCTAGCATATCAACAACAAGGACATTACTTACAGAACTCAGTAGTAAATCAGTCTGGAGATGATTTAACTATGGGCATTACCAAAGAGCAGTTGAGCAAGTAAGTTTTACTTCATGACAAACTGCACTGACAACAACTAAGAAGAAATTAGCCAAGACTACTGGAATTCTGAGAGGGCTGACTATACAATTCCTTCACACTTGAGTATTAGATTAACAATGACCTGCAAGTTTTCAAAAAATGTATTTCATCGCAAATGAAAATAATCACTGCAATACATAACAGACTACAAACAAAAGTCAGTCTGCTAGCACATACTGCATGTAAGAGGCAAAAGGTGAGGTGATGAAGGTATTAAAAAAAACAGCAATGAAAACATACCATTTGACTTAATGTATCATGCCAGTACCATAGACTATGTATCTACGAAATGCTGGGGAAAGGGTGAGAGAATAAGACACAGCATAACATTATAAGCGAAATGTAAAGCAAAGGGACATCAAATGAAGGTCATTTCCACTGTATAGTAATTTACAGGTGGGCAGTATCAATTAAGGATGAGGTCAGTGATTTTGCTTATCTGCCTTCCTCCTAAACAATGGTTAGAACAATGACTGTCACACTAATATGATTAGGACCCTGCTGTGTTTGAATGTTACCACAAGCAGCAGCCAATAGTTAAATGTTTAAAAAGAAAAAAAAAATTGCAAGGAAACATTTGGGCAGGACAGAACTGTGTCACCCAGTAACAGAAGATGTCTCTTTCACTGGGCTACATCCAGCTTTGGGGCCCAGAGCCCTCCTAAGCATGGCAAAGTGAGGCAGCCTGTAGGTAGCAGTTCTGTGATGTGTACCGGATAACCTACAGAAATAAACAAATGGGAACTGTACAGGCTGGGGTGGGGAGGGATTGCACTATTCTGTACCTTCATGCCTTGTCAAAAAATGCCTCCCTCCAAACAGCCAGAATTTCATGTCAGCAGCACTTGCAGAGAAAGTATTACAGAAGTCACTGTACTCCACCAGACATCTTGCTCTCTGGGCAGTTTGTTGTGGTTTTAAAATACAGTTGACAATGGTGATTTCATTCTTCACAAAAAAATGATGCCCACAAACACTGCACTGCAATACATGGAGCCTTTATCTTCAAGTAGGCAATGTGGTACACTTTTATAGCAAACCTACCTATGAACCTATATTGGATGGGAAATAGGAAATTCACCCTGGGGATCACCTCTGTGGCTCTGCTCGACAAGGGCACAGGTAAATAATTTTCTTGGGTGGCAAAAGCCAGGGTAAATTTTTGGCTATTCTTGTATAGACCCTAGGGCAGATAGCCTAGCACCTACTTATGAACCTATGAGTTCACATAACCAAGTCATGGAGGTTGGTAACTCACCCAAAGTGTCTGTAAGGTGTTTGATCATTTTGACAAACATAACATGGTATCAGAAGTGAAGAACGCACTTGCAGCAATGAAAAAATATATGCGTCTTCAACGAGTTTGTGTTCAGAAGTACAATTCCAATTATCCAATGGTCCACCTACAAAAAACAAAGTATTTTGTCACTGCAAGGAAGCTTCGCTTCCAAACATTCAAGTTGTTCCTCAATGCAAATGAAAAGGTTGAGAAGCCTAAAAAAAATATAGTGTGCTATATGTCTGCATGGTGCAGAGGAACAAGACTTGAAGGTATTTATGACCACTGGGGCCTTTTTAAGATTCTGCCATGCACCCCAAATCTCGAACAAGTTCTGGCACCTTTGAGGTGAATTTCTGGTTCCCCATCCAGTTGTACAAGTTCCACTTGAATTGCGGAATTCTGCTTCACATGAATGGGATGCCTGTTCCAGAGAAGGAGTAGTCTCTGGGATACATACCTGTCTCTCTCCAGCAGGTGCTATTTATATCACAGGCAAGGTTTCAAGTCTTTAGAACTGGTAATTCTGGTGCTGTTTGTTTTGCAGATATGCAGGAAGTCCATATGAGTGGGGTCCAAAGATGCAGTACATGCCGGGCATAAATCTCCCTTCAAGAGCCTGTAGGAAACAGAATACAGAGTTAGGACTTTGAAGCAGCCTGCATATGAAATATTATTTTATGTCCTGTATTCTTTTAGTGAGGAACCTCTGAACATTCCAGTTGTTGGATGTGCCTGATTAGGTGCATACCAAAAGGGATACTGTACTCAATAAGAGGTCAGATCAGTGTGAAAACAGTGGAACAATGACCTTCTTGGACTAAAAGACTATGCCATTATTTAGAAGTTATACAAACTAGAATGACTTCCTCACGTCTGTAGACATGTGATGGTCAAAGGCTAGACTACTGTCTATTTGTGTCCCCAAATCCCTGACTATACATCTCTTACAAGTGTGTTGTCAATATTGTAGTTACCAAGGGTGGATGACTTTCAGCAGGATACATTATGCATTTCTTGGCATTCAGTTTTAGTCCGTGGTTCTGACACCAATTGTCTGTCTGTGTCAGCCTTTCTTGGAGAACATTAGTCTTAATGGGGAATTCTGAGACTGCTCTTAATTTGCAGTCATCTGCAAATTTGGTCAGCCAGAGGCAAATGACACTGGCCTTGGCCTCAGAGAAGTAGATACCAAAAATAAGTGGTCTGAGGGACTCTGCTGGTGACTGGCCTTTCTGTAGAGGTGGACAACATCAACTCTAACTTCATGGGTCCTGTCTGTGAGCCTACTGGCTAGTCACTGGATGACACAAGGCTTTATAACTAACCTCTTGAGGTTTGTCATAAATGCATGTGTGGGGTACTATGTCAAATACCTTGGCCAGGTAAGCTTAAGCAGCGTGAACCATTTTACCATCATCCATTGCTTTGGTGATCTTCTCAAAAAAGTCCACCAGGTTAAATAGGTATAACCTGTTCTTGATGAAAACAAACAGGGTTGGGTACAGTGTTTGGAGGTTTCCTACTCCATTATGGTTTATATGTCATTATTGGTCATTTCCATAATAATACTTACCATAATTTTGCATATGAGACTAGTTAGACTTCTGGATCTGTAGCTTCCAGGGTCCACAGATGGCCTGCCTTTGTGCAGAGGGATGATGGTTGCACTTCTCCACTCGTGAGGTATGAAGTCTGTTTGGAGGCTACAGTTAAATATGGATTCCAGAGGGCTGACAGGTTGTTTCACTCTATTTAGAAGGCCACCTGTGATAATGTCGGGCCCACTGATGCAATGTTCTTGGCCTTATGTAGAGAACTGAAGACTGTTCCTTACTGATAGTTGGGGGGAGTAATATTTGATGGTATTTACTGAGAAGAGGCTGGGGGGGTAGCACTGAATTTGTCTGCCAATAAGTTTTGATGCATCTTCTGTTTTTTTACTGTAGGTAGCTGACTTTTTCTTTCTCCTTGCTCAGCGTAGTGAGGGGGATATCAGTGTGTCTTACAACTGAGACTCCAATGACCAGAACATTGCGTTGTGTGATGGCTTGCCTTATGGTCACAGTAGAAGAAGTAGAAGCTCCATGAAATGTTGCTGCATGTGTCAACATGGGTGTCAATATGAAAGAGTACATCTGGAACTCTCTTTCGGAGGGCATTTATTATGTTTGAATTTAGGAAAGTTACATTTCACTGCCTCAGCTGTGTGTGACGGGTGTAGTGTGTGTGTTACTGACAATCTTACTGACATTAGGAGTGCTTTGGTAGGAGAACTTTGCCTCCAGTGACACTGTATAAATACATTTTTCACGTACCTTATCAGTTCGTTTTAGAATTAGCTAGCTGTCAGTGAACATTCGCAATTTCTACACTTCCTCGGGATGCCCATATTTATCAAGCTGGCAACAGAGATTATAGGAAAGTTCATATTTATGTCAACAGACACTGTTAATGATTACATGGTCGCACTGTGAGAATACAGACTAAAGTAAATTATCTGGTTTGCAGCTCTGGAGGCAGTGCTTGTCACTGCACAAACTATATGTCATGTGCACAATGTACTAGTGAAATTTCAAGGGTACTTTTACAGGAAAACATCTGATCAAGGTGCCTGCTTCTACACAGGGCACTGTCAAATACTTGAGAGATTCACCTAATTAGTTATTACTTGGCTACTACTAGTGCTGATCTCATCACAGCTCCACACTGCTGAGATTCAATGTCTCTTTGCTTCTTCTCTTACCAGATGCAAAACAGTAGCACTAATCCCAAGACAAGAAGCAGGACACAGGCTCTTTGGTGATCAGCAATCTCACCCCAGATGATACACGGGTCTGTAGGCTTGCTGTAGCCTTTTCCCAGGAGATGTTTTGAAAAGCAACCAGACAAATCAGGAAGGTCCCACACAGACACTCACTCCCCAGTCAGAGACTGTCAAGAATCAACGACCCTCTACTCTTTCTCTCATAGGAAGCAAAACAGTAGTACAAATTCCCGGCTGGCTCCGATGAAGCAGTTGTCAGGCTTACTGGTTATCAGTAGTCTGCAGGAAATAATGCCCCTATGCTCATTTTCTTATCTGCAAGATAACAGAATTACTAATCCCAAGATGACTACTGTGAAACAGAATGCATGCTTTCCTATGCCTGGTAGTCTTGGACCAAATGTTGCAAATTTCACAGGTGAGATGGAAAAAAATGGTTCAATATCCCAAGAGTTGCAGTGTACATTAAGCAGTTTGCCAGATATGAAAGAGGGGGCAATTTAAGATTCAGAAGTCAAAGGGGAGGATCACTAACTTTAAAAGAGCAAGATGAATTGGATGGAGGTGGGCACAGACTATTCTGGCTCCATGGAATTCAGTGGGAGGGCAAATAAATTTAAATAGCTTAAAGGGGAGGAACTTCACAAAATGATAATGCTTTGTTCACTGACAAAAGCCAATGAAAGAGAAGAGAGGACGGAAGGAATTATGTGGTTAAACTAACACAAGGGGTGGGCAACTAAAGAGACAGTGAGTTTACAAACACCAGAGTGGGATGGTAGGGAAAACCAAATTTCTGTGTGACTCACAAAGAGAGAGAGAGAGAGACATTTGGTTTCTTTCCTAGTTTAAATATATGATAGAAAACAGAATGCAATTAATACACAGTGAAGTGAAAATACACCACAATATACAAAACAGAAGAAAGCAATAAACATTAAAAAAATGGAAGAAAAGAATATATGGAAAAGCAAACTAACCTTTCCCTCACAGCAGTCTATGGCAGAGAGAGTATGCTTTTCCAGTAAGGTCACCACAAATTAGAAAAAAAAAAAAAAGCAAAATAACAGTGATAAATGAACCTAGATTTCTGTATGTGCAGGAAAGGAAAAAGTCTGAAGTGTTTGTTTGCTGTGTTACCATAGGTAAGGAAATGCTAGCTGGGTCAGTAATAATGATGCTATGAGTACCCTTTGGACTTTGTGGGGTGCTAAAAAACTTAACTGCAGTTTGAGCAGTATTTATGGACAAGTTGTTAGCAGCATGTGAATTCCACAGTAACTTAAGAATCTTCATGCACTGATTCAGTTATGGTACTTAATTTCTTAACATGGTTTGTAATGGCCATATCATTCACATATATAATACAGATAATATCTGAAAGGTGTCATGGAAGGTTACTAATGAATACTGAAAACAGCACTAGGCCAAGTATAGACCCTAGAGTGAGCACTCCTCATAACAGAATAATTGCTTAAACCTATACACTAAAAGTTCTTTTAGTCAGACATTGTTAAACTAGAGTATGACCTAATTTGAAATCCCACAGATAGTTAACTTCTAGAGTAGAACTGAAGGATAAGTAGTTGCTTCAAATGTGTTTTTTTTTTAGATCAAGAAATACAGCCATTAGTAGGTAACCCAATACCCATATTTGTGTGCCCCTCAAGTGTCCCCAATTTTGACTGAAATTTTAGAGATGTCTCTCTTATTCTCTCCTAAACCTGGTGAGTTTTGGAGAAAAAGTGGTGAATTACACTTAATACAATGAGAATAATTAGAGTTACAGGCTTTTTATTTTGGAAAATATATATTAATTCTTATTCTCAGTCTACCAATGTCTTGAGTTAACAGTACTAATATTTAAAAATCGCTGATTATGTTAAGATTTATCCGTGATTCATTAACAGTTATGATTAAACTGGTCTACATAAATGGTTGTCAGAGTATTGTAATTAGTGTGAAAACCAGGTGAGAGTCATTCTAGTATCTGCAAAATAAAATCCATTTCTTGCCACTGGAAATACCTTTGTAATTAGGAAAACAAGTCAGAAGCCAGAGAGAGTGAAATAAATTTGAGCATACTTGAAGCTGTAAGGTACGGTGTTTGTGGTTACAGTAAGTGAGACAGTATCTAACTAACTAGCTTTAAGACTGTAGGCTGGATGGTATGATATGCAGGGTTAGAGCTAAACTAGCCAACCCTTGGGATTTTTTACTGGCTTTGAAGTAAACATGACTACAAATGTTAATGAAATTGAGTGGCTGATGCAACAAAGTGGTTATTACGTATGGGACAGTACATTATTTTGTGGAGGGGGAACATTTTTCCCTTAAACTACTTGCCAGAAATTCCAGTCTTCTAGTAAAATTGAAACTGCTATGGCTTCTAAGCAAGACTTTTTCCCATGCAAAAGAAAAGGTCAGTACACTAATATATGATATTCTCATGCTTGTTAAACGAAATACAGACACTGCTATAAAACCTTTATGTACCCTAATCCTCGGTGTAACAAAATAATGCAAAGCAAAGCCATTATATGCAATTAACAAGGCTTCTCCACAGAGCTATCTTCTGGTGTACGGTTTCTGTGCAACACTCATGGATATTGTTTTGTTCGACTTTCATTAAACATTTATGGTCAACACATACAAACATTTATATATAATTTTATTATGACAATATAAACAATTTAATTTTGCACATATCTGAGATAATCATGAATTTTTACATTTTGCTCTGTTGCTGTTATCTTTCTGTATGTATTCTGCCTGCAGTACATACAGCCCATTTTTTAAATTAAATTGAAATAAATGAAAAATACATATATTCAGAGTAGACAAAGTGATAAAGCAATAACCATACTCCATGTAGTGTGATCATTAATCACAGCACCAAAATGCATTCAAAAGACACATGCAAGTCGATCCTAGTACTCATACTAACAAAACAACCTTGACAATTTTGTTGTGTAATCATCATTGTATCTCAGCTGACCTACTAGTCTGCTAGCTGGAACTTGTAAATATCTTTCACTTGTAATATCTATGGGACTCAGTTTATGAATTTGATAACATCACAGGGAAGGATACAGTCAACCACATACTGTTTACATTCTCAAAGAGCACAGGATAAGAGAATGGAATAAGACTTAAATCTATAAATCAAAAAGCTCTTAAAATATGACGGGGCCAAGATGTCAATGAGTCTCCTTCAAATGTGTACACAAGTGTTCATATACAGTGTTGCTATGTGCACACATTCTTCAGAAAATCATGACATTCAAACTTGGAACAACTGCTTCACAACTACTCCCACTGAAAAAAAAAATAAAATGAAAAAAATAAAAGACCAGACATCAACCAAGGTAGCAGAAACGAACAGATCAGTGAACAGATCAATGCAGAAGGATAAACAATTCATTAAAAATATTTTTACATCTATGCTCTTATTTCATACCTCAGCCAATGGAGACAATCGTTCTACGTTCATGAAAACTGCAGTTAATTGTGGTAATGCACTTATTTTTTCTAAACAAAACATGAGAGAGAAAATGTGTAAAACAGCAGCAAGGCTACAAAAGAAAACATATTAACTGCATTTTCAAATGTCTCTTTAATCTAAACATGTACTTTTGACATAATTACTTTTTTCCTCCTTAACTACTTTATTCCTCAGTATAAATGCACTGTACCCCTACACATATAAATACATTGTCTACTTCTGTTTTGTTCTAATGTTAGGCTCTCTCGCTTCTGCTAGCTGGAACTTGTAATATCTATGGGACTCAGTTTATGAATATGATAACATGGCAGGGAAGGATACAGTCAACCACATACCCGAACACACAAAAGCACTTTTTCAATAAAGCGCTTTCGTTAAAGCATGTTCCAAAAAAAAAAAAAAATACAAAAACACTACATTAACATTTTAGCAGGATGGCTTCGCACCCCTGCACCCCCATGTGGGGGTGTGCCCCAACACCACCCTACTTTAATATTCTCCCACCAAAACCACACTACAGTGGGGAAAAGGGAATTTTCCCTTACCCACACCGTAGTACAGCCTTGGCAACAGGCATACTTACGCGAAATGTTTTTTTCGGTGAAAAGCACTTTCGCGTAACTATGCCTGGACGTTTGGGTTTCGGAAGTTTGCTCATTTGAGCAAACGTCCGGGACCTACATATATATATATGTATATATATATATATATATATATGTATATATATATATATATATATATATATATATATATATATATATATATATATATATATGTATATATATATATATGTATATATATATATATATTATATATATGTGTGTGTGTATGTACATATACATACATACACACACATACACACACACACAAACATATATATATATATATATATATATATATATCTCCCCAATTCTCACCCGCCCCCAGTACCACTAGATTTATAGTCATAAAGCTACACCCCATTACTAGAACCTATCAGCTTACATCTGTCATAATTTATCCCACCCCTACTCCATTACCTCAAATTCTAAGCTTTATCTTCTGGTGTTGTACCACCCAACTAATACAGTTCCTTCAACTCACATGGTCCATCACACAATGATATACTCCTCTTTACTACCCCTTTTGCTTGCCCTATACCTCCTTACCTTGTATAAAAATTAGTTTCTCACTGGATTTCAGTAGCCAAAAGGCCACACTATCACCCCAGCTGTAAGTCCTTGCAGCACTTGCCAATCACACAGCACTGTGACCAGCCCCACAACCTGTTCACTTAATCATACCAATCCCAGATACATTAGCTCCAGATCTAAACACTACCATAAACTTATAAATAAATTCCTGAAATGTATCACTAGGTTTAAACCTAACCTCACACTTGATGGTGATATCCACCCAAACCCTGGCCCATCCACTCCACATAAATTTACCCCTCTACTTGCAATCCAAGTTATAAACCTACAATTAATAGGCCACCTCTCTCTCTCCTGGCCTGTCATCTCAACATTAGAAGTATAAACAACAAGGTATATGAACTACATGCACTCCTGGCTGTCCACTCCCCTGAGATACTCTGTTTATCCAAAACCTGGTTAAAACCTACCACCACAATTATACAACGACCCCCCATTAATATTCCAAAACGTGCACGCTGATTGGTCAGCGTGCACGTTATAAATCAGAGTTATAGTAATGGAAAAAGGTCCGATCGTCCGGACTTTTTCCATTAGTATAACTCTTATTACAGCAACGGAGAACGCAAGATCTCCGTTGCTGTTTAGACACTGTCTCGCTATGTTAAAGGAGTTGAACATAGCGAGACAGCTTTAAAAAAAGTAACGGAGATCTTCCTATTTCCGTTGCTTTTTTGAAAGGTGTCTCGCTATGTTAAATGGCTCAGAACCAAAACAAATAGTAAGTAACGCCAAAAAACAACCAAGTCGACACAGCAGGATGACCAATAAACAATATCCATACGACTGTATTAATTCCAAGAAACGAGGGACGGTGAATACGGTGAATACAAATTGATTTATTCCAAGGTGAAAAAAAGACTGATATCACAAACACAAAACCCACAATGGAAGTCACAGAAAAAATGTAGTTAAGCGCTTTTCCAGGTCGAGATTCCTAAGATATCTCATATCTCCACTCCACCTCTCTGACTCCAACCTTACAGTCCTACTCTCACTATAGATCACAATGTCATCTGCAAACATCATAGTCCACGGGGCCTCCTGTCTGATCTCATCTGTCACTCCCACTGCAGTCCTCACCACTGTCACACTACCCTTGTACATATCCTGTACCACTCTTACATACTTCTCTGCCACTCCTGACTTCCTCATACAATACCACAACTCTTCTCTAGGCACCCTGTCATATGCTTTCTCCAAGTCTACAAAGACACAATGCAACTCCTTCTGACCTTCTCTGTATTTCTCCAATAACACTCTCAGAGCAAACATTGCATCTGTAGTGCTCTTTCCTGGCATGAAACCATACTACTGATCACTAATCATCACCTCCCTTCTTAACCCAGCTTCTACTGTGATATATATATATATATATATATATATATATATATATATATATATATATATATATAATATGTGTGTGTGTGTGTGTGTGTTTATATGGGATACGTTCAGAATTTCGAAGTCCAAAACTTCGAATCTCATATGATCGAAGATCATATGCTCCAAGTTTTAAAACTTCGAAATCCCAAATGGAGATTGGCATACAGTGCAGACCAGGAGATTTCCCTTGTCCTCGCTGTAGTGCGATCTTGGAGTTGGTATATTTAAGTTACAGGGGGTGTGGGGGGTGCAGGGGGGCTTGCCCCCCTGCATACAATTGTTTATGTATTTAGTGGTGGGGGGGTTCACAATTTCGAGAATTCCAAGATCTCGAGATTCTGAACTCTCTGTTCTGAAACTTGAGATTTTGGGATTTCAAAATTTAGAAGTGAACCGGTGTGTCTGTGTGCGTCTGTGTGTCTGTGTCCATTTTGTAATTTCGAAATGCAAAAATCTCTAAATTCAGTATTTCAAAACC
Source organism: Protopterus annectens (assembly GCF_019279795.1). Classification (NCBI taxonomy): domain Eukaryota; kingdom Metazoa; phylum Chordata; order Ceratodontiformes; family Protopteridae; genus Protopterus; species Protopterus annectens. The sequence continues at coordinate 626,874,410 of NC_056735.1, read as the reverse complement.
ACAAAGCCGAAAACCCAACCACAACTCACAAACTTGAAATCACACAACTGCGAAATTCAAAATCCCATAATTACGCTACAAATAAACATACACACAACTCCCCCCACAATCAAACTCATCTAACCTATGCTCCCCACTTATATATTCTAACTCCGAGATTGCACAAATGAAACACACACATCTTACAGTCCCTCAAACACAATTACACACACTAAACCCCTAACCAACACACTTACACAAACTTCCCAAAGTTAAACCTAAACATCCACAAACCGTACCAACGGAAGCTGAAATTCAAAATATCCGTGCATCAGTATTTTGAATTTCGCGCTTCTGCCGGCTGAGATTTCAGTATTTTGAATTTACAAAGTGGACCCCGTGTGTGTGTGTATGGATACACACATTTTACATATATATATATATATATATATATATATATATATATATATATATATATATAAAATATGCAACTTGAACTTTATACTTGCACTAATGCAACTCAGGACAAGCTCATCCTGGTAAGCATACATACATGCATGAATACATACACACATACATAATCAAGTTCCATAAAACATAAAAAAAGGAAGGAAATATATATCAAATAGGAAAATCATCAGGTTCATAAGACTCAAAAGGTAATTCAGTACATCTATTATCCTCTAAAGGTACAGAATTACTTGTCCCAAAAACTTGGTATGCTTCACTGCAGTGATCCTTACCTGTAATGGCCTGTAAATTTCCTTTGCCAAATACATACTTCGTATCAGGAGTCTTTGTAGGCATAATTATTGTATCCACAATCATCCAGTCTGGAAGAGAATTCACAAGGGCAACAGCTTCTGCCATCTGAAGTTCACCTAAATTCCAGAAAGAAAGATATTTGTACACAACTTCAAAACAGTGTGCTTACTTTCACTACAAAAGTGAAATCAAGGAAGAACTTTCACAGACTCATTCTATGGTGAAATATCAAACCATTTACAAACACCTAATCTTGATGTAGCAACTAATGAATTCTATACCCATTCAGAAGAAATGCACAAGGTGTCAAGGGAAATTCAAAACAAAACTACCCTAGTAGTCCACCCCCATAATTAAATTGTACAACAAATGAAAGCTACTTGTTAAATTGTATGGAAGATCTAAAAACCCCTCTTCTCAAATACAATATCAAAAAAAAAAAAAAATGAACACTATTAGGTCCACTAAAACCGCCCATCAATTTAGGATGGCCTCTGAAGTCAAAGATATTTATAAATCCTTCTTTAGCTACGATACATTTCTCTTATTCATAATGACATTTCCTATTCTGATTCAACAAACATTGCCAATATCCTTACAAACAAATTTAGTGCCAACTTTATCCCCGATATTTCTATCCAAAGCAATGAAACAGAATTCCTTATTTCCCCAATTATCTCTAAAGGTCATTTACTGAAAGTGCTAAACAAGGCCAAAAACACCTCCTCCATGGGATCTGACAATATACCTGGTTGCTTAATTAAGTGTTACACATGAACTTGCGGACCCACTTCTTAAGCCGTTTAACATCGGTTTAACTTATGATTTTGTTTCCGATGAGTGGCGCACTGCATTCATGATCCCCCCCCCTCCATAAAGTTGGCCTTGCAACTGACCTGGGTAATTACAGATCTAGCCGCCTTACAAGCCTCAACTGCACAGCCATGGAATGCATTATAACTGACCTCACAAACTATGACATCAAGAACCTTATAAGACTTGACACCCAGCAGTTTTACTTTGTGAAAGGTAAATTCTAATGAATCCGATTAAACTTCTTTGAAGAGATAATACATGTAGTAGACTGTCACAGTGAGGTAGGCATGTCGTATCGTGATTTGACCAAGGCCTTCAACACCATGCTCATGCTAGCAACATTACAGAAGCTAAATGGCTTAAAAACTGACCCATATGTGGCAAGATGACTAGCAAACTGGCTAAAAGACAGAACCTACATAGTGTAAGCTGCAGTTGTATCATCAGAAAAAAAAATGAAAAAGTGACCAGCAGTGCCCCTCAGGGCCTAGTGATGGAACGTCTCCTTTTTGGTATTTACTTCTCAAATCTCCTGACCAAAAAATTTTGCAGAGAACTGCAAAATGAAGGTGGCTGTGAAGTCACCCTATGACACCCAAACCTCCCAAAAGGAACTCTCCCTCCTAAATTCTTTGTGCACTAAACATGGGCTCAAACTAAATACTAAAATTAAATAAATAAATAAAAAGTGTGGTACTATCCCTTTTGATAAATAACCCTTCCCCCTCAATATACTATACAATTTGCATACCACTATAAAATGAAAAAGTAGTCAGGGACCCGTGAACTTGAATTAATAACTCCCACTCTTTTCACCACTATGTGAAAATGGCTGCATGGAAATCCTTTTAAACAAACAGTCTAGAGAGGTAATCACTCCCTTATACTCAGCATTGTTCGTAACAATTATAGAGTACAGCATGTAACTCACTAAACATATCAACAATAAGACCTCAAGTGTTCTAACTAAAAAGATCATAGACCCTAAGCTACCAAAACACACTGGAAGCTCCACTTCCAGCACTATTAAGAACCTTACATACGTTTTTGGGGAGTACTCTGACTTACTTACTGTGTCATGACAGACATGGCTTTCCTGGACCTCATATCTTTGCAAGTCCAATATCATCATCAATACTACAACCAAGGTCACAAATTTTCACCAACACACAAATAAAACATGGTGGATGGATACGTTTATATTCCACTGTCTCCCAAACCTTTGAAATAAACTTCCCCTGCATGTTAATCCATGCAACTGTCTCCCTTTAAAGATAACCTATTGTACAGGAAATGACAAAGTAAAAAAGGAAGTGGCATGATGTAAAAAGGAAGTGACACGATGTATAAAAATTTAAAAGTGTGATTTGAAAAGCTTAAAAGTACATTGTAAACAACTCTCTGGAATCCCTTGTATACATATGACTAATCAAATATATCTGAACACTGCACAAAATTAATTACTTGACCCAAGCAGCATACAATTTCATTAATGAATTGATCATCATGTGATTGTTTAAACCAGGGAGTATGGTAGCATTTAACTATATTTGCTAAACAGTTCACAGTATTCTAGGAAATCTTCCCTTCTCCCACCTGAAGAATTATTTCAAATGCATCCTATTACAAAAAGGATTTTCTTTTAAAAGAACCACAAAATAAACCGTGTTTGCCCCTTCAATGCCTTGTCAACAAAAATAAAAGGTTCAGTTTTTGATATCCCTGTTGAAATAATGGGGCATCTCTTTTGAACCCTTTTCTACAGGACAAACTGAGAAATGACTACAGAAGTGGATTTATGAACATGTCAACAGTGCTAAAAATTCTATCATTGTTGAGCTCTTCTCCCCAGAACACCACTGAAATGGGCAACACAGCCCAGATGGACTACATCAGTCAACTACTGTAAATAAGTAAATCTCTTCACACACTTTTTTTAAGGGAGTCAATGGAGATAGTCTACCCTGTCAGAAGAGACATATTTTGCTGGGATATTGTATATGCAATTATGTGATCAAAAGCAGCTAGACTTCGGTTGTGATTCACACACAAACAGCATAATGTATTAAGCACAATTACAAAGCAAGCAATGACATGCAGAATGGGGCAAATACACAATCACAGGTAGTGGTGTTACACATCTTGTGAATCTGTACGGTCAGCATCATATGCCAATAACCACATGATAATATGGAAATAATTAACATTATGACACTGAGCCCATCTGTAATTGCAAACTAGGGTAAAAATGCCTGGGTGATTTAGAACTTCTAAAAACTTTATAATCAAATGTGGCTACCTACAAGTCTGTATGCCATGATTTCTTGGTGAAAAGAGACAGAGATCATAATAAAATGCTTTGGGTAGCAGCCATATTAGCAGAATACTAAGATCCTCATTCACAAGTCAGTGATTATAAGAATGCATGTCTTGGCCCTCTGCATCTCAAAAGGCTTTGACTATACCTAACTTAGCATCACATCCACGACAGGGATGTAACTGAATACCATCATGTGGACAGACACCATACAGGAGTTTGGAGACATGTGCCATTCTCACATGGAATCCCACAACGTAAGTGGAATATCTATCCTTGAGAACACTAAGGTGTATGTAGAACTATCTACCATAGCTACTGGGACTTTCCGGTGCCCATCAGGAGATATGGCTAGAGTATCACAGGTATACACAAGTACTACACTATTTCCTTGAGTTTATAATGCGGCATGTGGAGAAGCATATGTAGTTCCCATAGGCCACGTAGTGTAGAAACATCACTCTGCATGCATTCTATAAAACAGCGCATTTCCCCTGAGGTTGCAGAGGCCATAGTCTGCATGCACATCAACATCAAGGACCCTTCTAATCAACATGGACAATGATGCCTCAGTTGCAAGGAATCCCACTCCATCAAACTGGTGTACAATATATTTTGTGAAACGTGTCTGTGCATCATCCAGTTTCCACAATTCCCACATCTGGTAGGTTTGACTTATATCAGTTCTTGCAAGGTAACATCACACAGGGACATCTTATTAGGGATGTGTGATGTCCTGGAGCCATGGCTCATGACACCAATATACAACCCAGAAAAGTATGGCAGATATGTAATATATCACAGTGTCACAGACCTACAGCATCATCACTGAACATGTATCTGGACTGATGAAGACCTGCTTCCCTGCCTAGATTCCTCCTGTGGTGTGCTGCAGTATACTCCAGAGACCAACAGCAAGGTATCTGCTGTCGATGATAATCTGCAGAATATGGTAGTATGCAAACAGCTAGATCAGGGGACTGCCACTGGAGGTCCAGACAGACCAGAGCCAGCAGCAAAGGAAGTGCCAGCTGAGGAGTCAAAGGAACCAACTGCAGGGAAGGACCATGCAAGGCAGAAGCAGGTGATACACTCTGCAGCACTGGCAAAGAGGCGGTATTTAGTCCACAACTATGGGTCAGATTAGACATAATTCAAAATGATGCATGCAATACTACACCCACCTTATGGATCAGACAAACTAAACATGTTACACAACAGTGAGTGCAGAGAATAACTGTCTTCATATGCACAGCATAGGTGGGAAGAGGCACAGCAACAGATCAACAGCAGATGCATGGTGAAAGGGGAAACTAAGGATGTGGAAAGGAATGTGTGACATGGTTGGAAGATTGTGGGGAGCCAAGTATACTATCCAGGAAAGTGTAGTGCTTCCTGAAGGGGCAGGTGTCTATATATCATGGGTACTTGCTCAGCATGGATTACAGGGGACACAGTCCTTGCAGATGTGACTGCACTGTGTATAATGCTTATGGCGGGTGTTGGAAAATCCCAGTTGGGAACAATGTAAACTGTGAACATTCCTACTGCAGTTATGGCACTAACACCCTTTAGTAAGGGACAGAGCTAAACGGCAAGACTGCAACCACACGGGAATGAGATGTGACTGACCACCTCTTATTTATGCCTCATAGCACGCAGGCAGCTACACTTTGTCACACCAGGTTCACCATCTGAGGGTGGTGTGAAAGAGGTGGCAATATGGGACCGATTTACCTGTCTTATGGGGAATACCCACAGTGAAGACAAATGAGCAGCAGCCAAAGAAATGGCATTGGTGATGGTGCATACACAGATGGCTGCATCGAGGCAGTGAAGGCATCCATGTTCCTGTCCAACATGCCAATCAGTTGGGTGAAGTCTCATTTAAATTTTCACATTGGCCATAGAACATCATTACAGCTATGATGGTGCAGACTGTGGTGGTATCAGTATCACCCTATACCTGAATGACAGCCCTGCACATCTGTCATGGAATTCACATTAGGACATCCAGTTTGGGCAATGAGCAGGAGTCATGGTGATGAAGGCCACCAGCCTGTTGCTGCTAGCCTCATGTTCTGTGACACCACCACTGCTAGCAAGTGGACAGAAGATGAGGGTGGTTCCTAAGTATAGGTGCGGACATGATGCATTTTTACATATGCTGTAGATAGGTGGGTTTTGGTCCACTGTAGAAGGGTGGTACTGTGTACTGTGTTTTCTACAACTTCTGTTGTCAACAGTGGGAGTGTACTAGTATAAGCCCGACAACATCATCAGTGTCCAATGAAGCACCAGTATCCGACATACCCTGTTCCATAGTGGAACTGTAGGACCTTAACACCTGTGAAACAATACAGATAACCAAAAGTCTACGGCACTGTTGATGTGAAACAATACCACTTTCCAGTGCTGCAGCAGCAGTACTGACAACAGTTATGCAGAAAATGTAAACAAACTCACCTTGTCTGATATATATTTTATGTGCATGCATTCAGATGTGCCTGTAGAGAAGATATGGAGGTGATGAGCATCACTGAGCACATGGAACTGGTATGCCACAAAAACCATGCTACTGACATAAGGAAATACCAGTCTAGTGCATCTTCAGAGGCACAAGTTGATGAATCCAGTTCAGCTACCACATGCAGGCCTCCACCAAGTGACAACGTTCTTTCACTCTCTCCGTCCAGGGACACCAAGGAATTCTTTATGAGGGTGGTCTGTGACAGTAGCCCCCACCTAGTGACCTCTCCCCATGCAATGCTGTGGGCCTTTGCGATGGCATGCAGGATCATACTAGTGATCCTATGAAAGACCTGATAGGCTGCGATCATGGCCCCGATCTGCATTAACATGTCACCAGCTCTTGCACACATTTCCGGAACACCATGTCTGTCTCGTCTGTGCCAAGTATTCACAATCTATTCTTATGGATTTCCTAAAGTAACACACTGGTGTCTGTCTGAGAACACTATTTTATTTATTTATTTAACATTTGTTGACCGGGAAAGTCTGACTGGAACAAGGTCCATTTACAGCCGAGACCCGGGGAGAGAAGCTCCACATTAATTAACAATAATTGCAAAAGGTCATAAGACAAGCAAAAAACGCACAAGAAATAATACAGATCTACAATGGATTTGTTTTTAGCAAGCTTAAATTGCAGAAAAATTTGGCGCCAGATGGCAGTCAACTGAGGAGTTTTCAACACTGTAGCATGAAGACAGTAAGAAGTAATGAGGAAGGTGAGAATGAGTGGAAGAGAGAAGGAAAGTATTTATGTAATGCATGGACACAGCCAGGAATCTATAAGATGTGACTTAAGTGAGTTTTTGAACTGTTACAGATGATGCAGAAGATACATTATGGGGGAGGTTATTCCACTTTCTAGCTATGGTATAAGATAACAGAGCTTTGCCAGCAGTGTTGCTAGAATTTGAGATACATAGGAGAGTTTTGTTGGTAGAATGGAGAGGACGATTTGCGGAGTATTAGGTCAGTAGTTGGTTTAGTGCTGGAGTTTTGTGAGTATGCCTTAGAATGTTGTAAGTAAGAACTAGTTGGTGGTAACCAAGCAATTGAGGACGTTCTAGCCACTGTAGTTTCTTTAGGGCTAGGCACAGCAGAACAAAAGGTCTTTGCTTTCATCAGACAAAAAACATTACATTTAAAATTCCTTTTAAAATCATTGTCAGCCAATCAATGCTCAATAAATTACTATGTGCTGTTAACTCAAGAATCCACTTGGATTCAGCTAATTCAGTGTTTAATTTAATATCACCCCTAAATGTAAACTTATGTGTAGGGTTGTCCTTAATATGCCTAAACAGGGCATTATGTTCATCATTATTCCTTATACTAAATGAATGTTGAAAGATTCTTGTTTTCAGCATCTGGTTAGTCTTCCCAACATAAAAACTGTCCCACTGGCGGGATGGTTAAACTCAACCAAACTAGTATTAGTAGATGTATTTACCTCTTTGCAAAGTATGTCCTTTAAATTTCTATTCCTTTTATAGATGAAATTGGGACTAGGCCCAGCTAATTCTCTTATACTTTCATAATGTTACTAACACCTTTTACATCGCTGCCATAAGTTAGCGCTCTGTTGTCGTATTAGATGCAGAATGGTATGTTAATAAATTAAAAATCTTGCTATCAGATGCATTCACTTACATCAGGATTAATCCGGTTGATGTAAGAAGGATTGTTGATAGGGTCCATAAGATAACATCACAACTGTTTGATTTTTTGTATGTTGAAAAGCCTATAACACCGATATTTAAAGCATTGCCTAAAGTTCTATCCATTTGGCTGGAAGTAACACTTAGACCTCTAGTGGATGAAACGACATACATTCTGAAGGATACAGGGCATTACTTAAGCTTAATAGGCAGTATCAATAAGGAGGACCTGACAGGTGATTACTTGATGGCCACCCTTGATGTAAATAATCTTTTCACCATAATTAACAATGATTATGGCACTCTGGCATTAAAGGAGCTTCTAAAGGTTAAAGGTTTCATGAATACCAAGATAGATTTGATTTTAGATTTGCTAAGATTAGTGTTGGAGAATAACGTTTTAGAAGTCATTTGTGTTTAATGATAATATATGGAAGAAACATCTGTTCCTATACCTACGCTTTGTAGATGATATTTTTATTTTATGGAATGGGGATGGTAATGAACTGAACAGGTTCATAGGTTTACTGTAAAAACATCTAAGGTTAAAATAGACTTCCTAGATGTCTGTCTTACTCAAAACAAAGAAGGCTTTATTTCAAGCTTGCACAGGAAGGAGTGCTGGCGTAACACTCTGTTGTCCTATGACAGTATGCATCCTAGGCACACCTTTACTAATGTGGTAAAAGGCCAATTGGGTAGGGTGTCTAGGATAGTAAAAGATGAAGCTCAGTATGAAATGGAGGTTGATTACTTAGGTAAATGTTTCTCCAACAGAGGTTATGATGAGAGAATGGTGGGGGATATAATTAAGAAGACGAAACCACTTAGAACTAATAGGTTTAGACCTTGGCTGGATAGTATAATTAATGTAGAACAAAAACCACCAGATAATAGGGTGTTAGTAACATTATACGCAGCAATTGGAACATCATAGTTAGCGATGAAAGTATAAGAGAATTAGCTGGGCCTAGTCCCAATTTCATCTATAAAAGGAATAGAAATTTAAAGGACATACTTTGCAAAGAGGTAAATACATCTACTAATACTAGTTTAAAATTGAGTTTAAACATCTTTATATAGCAGAATGTAGTTTGCAACAGTTTTTTTTTATGAAGGGAAGACTAGATGCTGAAAACAAGAATCTTTCAACATTCATTTAGTATTGTTTAGGCATATTAAGGACAACTAGGGCTAGGCAGTGATGGCTTCTAAAAGCGGAGTTATTGGCAAATTTCGCAATTTTATTGCAACATGATTCAAGTTTGTCTAGGTCCAATTTCCTGACCTGGATTAGGATTGGTGCTGCATACATTAGGGTAGACAATAGGTAGGTTTGGGCTAGGGTGACCAGAGTTTGATCTGATAGGAAGTTTTTGTGCCTGTATAGAGTTCCCATTTTTTTATGAACTTTTTTGATGGTTTGAGAAATACAGACAAAGTGAAGATTTTTGTCTATTTCTACACCAAGGAGTTTAGTATGAGGAGAAGAAGACATTACAGTGCCATTACTGGAGGTGATAGTGAAGGAAAGAGGAGAGGTTTTAGATTTGTTGGGGGTAAAAAGGAGTAATATGATCTTACTGGGATTTAGGATAAGTTGGATATTAGTAATCCATCTTTCCATGGAGTTGAAGGATTCCTGGTTAAATTGCTGTAAAGTGGTTAGGGATGGGGCTGAGCAGATTAGCGTTGAATAGTCTTCATACTGTATAAGTGAGGCATGGTGGGTGGAAGTGTGTAGTTTGTTGGTGAAAATGGAGAATAATAATGGCCCCAATATTGAGCCTTGTGGTACTCCTACGGTAGCTGGTAGTAGAGGTGCTAGCACACCTTGCCACTGGACAGATTCTTTCCTGCCAGATAGATAGTTTTTGAACCAGGCAATAGTAGAGGGGGCAAAGACAGGGAGGATAGAGTGTCTAATAGTATGGTATGTGAGACCATATCAAATACTTTGGAGAGATCTAAGAATATAGCTGATACAAAATTGTTGTTGTTTCTAAGTTGGTTAACCTGATTAGTAAAAGAGAGAAGTGCAGTAGTTGTGCTATGATGTGGGCGGAAGCCATGCTGTGTGATGGAGAGGAGATTATGTAAATTCAGGAAGTGCATAACTTGAATGTGAATACACTTCTCAAGTAACTTAGCTAGGGGAGGTGAGATAGCAATGAGGCGGTAGTCTGTTAGGTCACAGGAGTTGCCACCTTTGTGAAGAGGGATACTATATGAGACTTCCATAGTTGAGGTATGTAGGCTTCTGTCGTTTTTAATTTCTCCAAGTCTTTTGGGCTTCTAATACCATGATGGGAATGGACCCCATTCCTAAGTCACAGTACGATTTAAGTTCATGAAATTAGTATTGTTTCATTCTTTGATGTTAGCCAAAAGTGCTCTTCGCAGCACCCGCAATGTGCCCAGTAATGACTCCTTTCTGCAATTCATATGGTGTTACATGAATTGGTAACATAGCTAAATACGATTGTAGATTCCTTTTTATAAGACCAGTTGCTCCTACTACTACTGGAACTGTCCGGGTATCTTTCTTCCACATGGCTCTCGTTTCTGCCTGCAGATTGAGGTATTTTATGACTTTCTCTCTCTCTGTACACAAGATACTGTAGTCACTGGGTGTGGCGATTTCAATGATCAATGCTACTTTTGTCTTCTTTTCTTGGACCACTATATCCGGTTTTCTAGCATCTATCTTTTGGACTGTTGGTCTTGGTGATCCCATGTGATATAAACTTCCACCATTTTCTATGATTCTCTGTGGCTCATGTTTCCAGTGTTTTTCAGCCACTTCGATAACATAATGTTTGCACAATTTCCAATGTAACAATCTCGCCACATTATTATGCCTTTCAGTATACAGTCCCTCTGCCATTATAGAGTCGCAACCAGCAATAAGGTGTGTGACTGTTTCCAATTCAGTTCCACAAAACCTACATATGTCTGTTTCTCCCACATTTTCAATGGACTTAGTAGAGCAGCGTGTACGTAGCCCACTATCTTGGGCTGCCAATATTAACCTTTCATTTCTTGATGTAAATTCACCTCTCCTTAACCATTCCTGCATTCGTTCTTGATCAACATGGGGCTCTTCCAGAAGTTTTCTATACTTGCAACTACATTTATGTTTTTTCCACATTTCTTGCCTTCTCACCTGGTCCTTCACCTTATATTCTTTCTTTTGTTTTATAGCACATTCATTTGCTGCCTGGTTTTTATCCACTTCTGGTTTGATTTCCATTCCTGCTTGACGTCAATATGCTTCTACTAAATTAAGCAGAGATGTCATCTTAGATTTATTCTCCTCATGTTTCAAAACTTTTACCACATTTGGATCTTGTGAGGTCAGTAGATATGGAGTCCCACGACTGCAGATCTATACATGTAATTAATTTCAAGGAGGCCCATCCCTCCTTCAGAACGGGGAATACATAATTTTGGTATACACTGATTTTTATAAATGATTTGGTGAGCATGAAGCATCCTTCTTGTTTTAATATCCAATCTATCCAACACTTTTTGGGGCCAGTCAATCACTTCAAAACTATAAGTTAGGACAGGAAGAGCAAATTGATTTATAGCTTGGATCTTATTCCTAGGTGTCAATGCTGTTTTCAGGATTAAAGTCTTCTAAGGTACTCCTTACTAAGCTTTATTCATATCTGTTCATGTTTTATTGCTGATCTTTCATCAATTCCCAAGTATTTATACACCCCCTCTTGCTAAAGTTCTTTTATATCACATTCTTGTCCCAAACTGATGTTTTCCTGGTGCTGCAATTTTCCTTTCTTAAAGGTTGCTTTTGCACATTTATCAAGACCAAATGACATTCCAATATCACCTGAAAAAGTTTTGACAGCTTGCAGCTGTGCTTTCATTCAGTGCCTCATCTGATGAGCTATACAGTTTTAAATCATCAGAGAAGATGAGAAGTCACTAGACTTTGTTGTTTTCTAGAAGCCAAATTGTAGTCATGACCTAAGCTGTTAAGTAAACAGCTTAATGGATTAATGGCAAGGCAAAATAGCAACGGTGACAGGAAGTCACCCTGGAATATCCCCCTTTGGATTTTTAGCCCTGGGATAATAATCTGTCCTTTATCATGGCTTATTTGCAAAGTGGGCTGCCACTGTTTCATGGTTACTGCAATGTAATCAGTGTAGAATGTACCTTATACATTTTTAAGCACTCTTTCATCCATGAATGTGGGATACTATCAAATGCTTTTTTATAGTCAATCCATGCCATACTTGGATTCTTCCCCTTTCTTACAGTTCTCCACTATAACTTTATTTAACAACAAATGATCCTTTGTTCCATATGACTTTTTTTTATTGCCCTTTTGTTCTACTGCCATAACTGAGTTTTCTTCTAAATGACTATAAACTCTGTCGGCAGACAAGTTATCGGTCATAATTTTTAGGGTAGCTTGCAGGTTCACTCTTAAGTAAGAGCATTGTTTTTCCTGTTAACCAGTGCGGTGTCTGTTCGGGGTGTGCATATAAATAGTTCTTACTCATGGCTAGATCCTCGTGTAAAGAAGTTAATACTTTAAGCCAAATGTTCGTACTGCATCTGGGCCTGGGGTTTTCCAATTAGAGGCTTTTCTCAACTTATTTCATCCCATTTCATATCCTGTACCTTTAAACTTCTTATTCTTTTACTTCTTCTATCCATTGAGCATTTTTGTTATGTTCCACAGGATCTTCATAAATATTTCTCCAAAATGTATATATTTCTTTTTTTTGGTGGTCTATCAATTCCTTTTACCTTATTTCCCAATTTTCTATAAAACCTTTTTGGGTCATCAGTAAATTGCTTATTTTGTGTTTTTCCCTTATATTTATCTTTGTATCTTCCGAGTCTTTCTGCCGGTTTTGAAATTTTTAGTTTATCTCCAATAGTGCATAATAGATCTGGTCTGTTCTAATACTGCTCATTGCTTTTATCACATCTATCTTTCTTAATATTTTTGTTGATCTGTTCCCTCTTCTATAATCTTCTAACAGTGACACTTCTTGTCTTAGCTGCTTTATAGTTTTCTTTATTCAATATTTCCATGATGGTATTCGCTTTTGCCCAACCCCCCCCCCCCTTTTCCCTCGCTGCCCTATGTTCCTCTGATAGAATTTTATCAGTTATTAATTTAGCAGTACAGTAATATATTTTGTTTACTTCTGTTATATCACATGGATCTCTATGGACAGTCCTAATTACTGTGTTCATTTGTTTTATCAAGCTTCTGACTCTTAGGGTTTTATTAACCTTCTGCAGTCTATTTCTCTCACTGATCTTGATATATCTGTCTTGGTCCATTAGATAAAGCAACTCTTTTCTTAACTCCTTTTCTTCTATACTGAGGGCACATCCCTTGTTTTCCATTTCCTGCAGGCATTCTATAGAATATAGGCTTCCTGTATGGAGCGGTTGATAAGAATTGAGACAAGGTTAAGCTAAGGATTCAGCTGCTATTTTTTAGGAAGTTAGCAGGCATACCATCAGCTGCAAGAGTGGTAGGTTTCAGTTTTAAGAGTAGTTTTTTTTTTAATTATAGAGGTTGGAATAGGTGAGCGAGTAAAGGAAGGTATATATTATTGGGACTTGTGGTTGGGGTAGATATAGAGCTATTCTTGGATAGTTGGGCAGATAATGACAGAATAGATTCTGTGAAGTGATGATTAAACTTGAGAAGTTATGTCATCATTATTAGTGGTGGTATTGGGAGCTGGAGTGGTAGTTTTGCCGGGTTTTAGTAGAAAATTGATAGCTTGCCAAAACATTTGGGGATTTTTGGAGTGTTTGTCTTGGATACCTAGGAAGTAGTTCTGTTTATCAAGTTTTGCTTTTTGGCCCGATTCCTAAGTTGTTGGTAGTTTTGTTTGGCTAATTTAGTATTATTCTTTTTCCAGATCTTCCAGGCTTTATCTCTGGACTTTATTAAGGCTCTTGTACTCCTACTTGGCCACGGGGCATAGTTTGCTTTAGCTCTAATTTTTCTAATGGGAGCGACCGTATTAAGGACATTGGTAAAAGTACTGTTGAAGAAATAATTGCCTGGTCTAATTGTAGAGTTTGTAATGGATGCCAATTACATTGTTTTAACATACTGCTGTGGGTTTAGTTTGTGTTCATCCCTAATTTGCTTATAAAACTAAAGGTCGGGGTATCTTTACACATTTCTGAAAGAGGAAAGTGGAGAAGTGATCACAAAGCTCATCAGGCAGACGGCCCACTTGGTAATTTTGTTTGGGGAAGTTTATTAAAGTCAAATCAAGAAGTGACTGTTTTGGTGATTTCCTGTCCACTATAGTGGGTTCTTGGATGAGTTGTGAGAACCCATAGAAGTTAATATGGTTAGAATGGTTGTTTGAGTTGCAAGCTAGCCAGTCTAAATTTAGGTCACCTAATAGGATAGTTTCCTGAGGCAGGTTATCTCTAGTCCATTGTAAGATTTCCTCGATTATGGGAGAGTTGTTTCCTGGAGGGATATAACTACAGAGAAAGTTGATTCTCTTTTTGTTGTTTAGAAATAAAACTGAGCCTATTGTTTCGGCATTCAGAAATTTGGGTAGAGGAGTTTGCAGAGGTTGGAGGTTGAGTGTGTTTTTAAATAGAATAGCAACTCAGCCTCCCTTCCTACTACCTCTATCTAGTCTTAGGATATTATACCCTGGGGGAAGAATTTCTTCATTTTGGGTGCTGGGTGTTAGCCAGGTCTCAGTAATGGTTAGTATATCAGGGGAGCAGTGAGCTATGAATGCATTCAAGTCATGTAGTTTGTTAGATATGCTTCTAGAGTTAATGGTAATAATAAGTAGGTCTGATGTCTGTCTGATAGTATGGTATTGCATGGACCTGGGTTGAGGTGCATGTCCCCTAAGATTAGTAGCCATTTTCTAAGGAGTAAGAGTTTAATTGAGTGTGCTAGTTCTGTATTAGTTCTACGAGACATTTTTCTTGTGAAAAGTTGTGTGGTGTGTGTTTTATGTATATAAAATATTGAGCGGTCATTAAATAATGTGGAACACATGAAGACATTTGTGTGTGTGTTCTCAGGACACTTCTACGCTTTAGGTGCCATGTACCTTCCTGTAAATTTAGACATATACACCTATGGTCAGACAACGGGCACAAAACATTTGCAGCACTATCTTTACTGGTCATGCAACTATATAGCAACAGCATCAGCACTATCCGTACTGGTCATGCAACTATATAGCAACAGCATCACCATGAGGTGCCACATCCACCATATTCCATTATCATAAGACACTTTCCCATAGTGGTCCAGTAGAATGATATACTGATGGAATGTTTTGTGACATGCGGCCTGTTATCAGCCTACACTTACTGTGCTCAAAACACAGTCTGTCTCACAAATTTACGGCAGCCATGTATTAATCATAAAGTGTGCCTCCCCGCTACAGCTCATCCACTACATGCCACAGCTGATCCAAGAAAGCAGGTTTTGCACACTGCTACAAATTCTTCTCTATCTGAGCCGTCTACTATGGAACACCATCTCACGCAGCCTTAAAGCCATACAGCTGGTGGCTTACTACTGCCTGCACATGTGCCTTCTCTTCACTCATTCACTACTGCAACCCTTCCTGTGCTCCCCATCTCCCTTTCAGCATGTTGCTGTGGAGCAACCACCTCTCAGCAATAATGGAGCCTTACAATTATCCTCTCATGCTCTCCAACTGTATGTACCATGTACCCTTACAATGACAGATGTTGCACACATCTGTAATCTGCAAACCAATGTAGTTATTTAATACAGAAATCTACCACAACCCTCACTGTGCTACCCATACCCTGTCAGTATGTTGTTGTGGAGCAAACCCTACCACCAACAATAAAACAATCATATAGCTATCCAGTTACACACTATCTACCAATGGCCTCTGCACCCTTAGCACAGTAGATATAGATGTCAAATATTTCTTCACTCTGTATACCAATATTAATATATCCTTTGGGATCTACTTGTTATTCCTCAAAAAACTTAGTGTGATGAGCACCACCAGACGGTGAATGTGTATATTGCACTATTCAGTGCAGAAACTGAAGCAGTTTAGGGGACCTGTCTCTGAATCACACATCTAGCTCAATGCATACCAGCCCTAGACTGTGCAATGAGGTCCATGCCTTCCCATGCATAGAAGACTGCAAAGTGGTGAGCACATGCTTGGGGAGGTCCTGAATTCCATGGGCAAAAGGGCTTGATGACATTCACCACACAGCCCCTGAGGTGATGTGTCATCATTGTGGATACAAACATGGAATGTGCAGGGCCAATATAGTGCATCCAGCACAATCTACCCCCCCTCGCCAACTGCAGTGTTGACAAGCGGCTGACTTAGTGGTGGCACTGGGCTATATCTTGCTGTTACTCAGCCTAGTGAACAGCATCACATGGGTCCCATAATGTGAGTTCACATAAATTTAACATTTTCCTCTTGATAGCAATATGTGAAGCAGTCATGCCTTCTGAAGGGGCAGAGTCTGGAATAAGTCTAAATGGTGCAAGAAGGAGTCCAAAATATTTCTGTACTTTCTGCACTGACACCACAACAGGCACCTGGTGGAAAACTCTTATGAAAAGCTCATAGTACAAAGTAGATACCTAAACACTGCCTTGCCAGGAAGATCAGTGATACCACTAGCCAGCACCATTATGGTGAACAGAAAGGGTATCACTGCAACCTTCTCTACCAATGGGAAGAAGAGGTTAGGGAAAGGAAACCAGGGTTCTACAATAAATAGGAATGACCGGCAATTGCTTATACATGGGTAGGCATTCTTATTCAGTTATATGCAGCTCTTGGCGTTCACAGACTTTTTTTTCTGTTATGCAGCATCTGCTGAGATGGAAGAAAAAATGTTGCTATGCCACAAGAGGTAAAGGGCAACTCTCCAGGCTTCAGGATCCATATGTAGAATTGTTGTTAAAACTGCATACCTTTTGGTCACTTCCTTCACTGTCATGTTTCCAATGCTGTAAATTATTTAAAATGAAGTGTTTCGCTTTTGTTTTTCATGTGCTGAAACAGCAATATTATTTACCACAGTGGTAACTGCTGCGCATTTTCTTTAGTGAAATTGTTTTCCTAGCTGAAACTGTCAAGATAGAGCTTCTTTGGCATCCTGAAACTTATTTTCCTGTGAAATTATACCCCACAGCATGATGTCATGTAAACACTACCAGAATACAGCTGGAAACACTGAAAAATGGCAGGCTTTTTCAAAGTTTTGCTTTTATTTTTTCCCGAGCTTCAAGTACACTGGGTGTTTTACTATTTTATATTTCACTACTTTTTTAAAGGTTACTATTAAGTTTGAGCAAGAGTGAAATATGTCATACTGCTAGTAACATGATCACTGCAGTTTATTTTGCATTGTTTTGAGGTATCTAAACCAAAATATGATGTTAGCTGTACTGTACATATTTCTCAACTGTCCAGAATATTGCAGAACGTCCCCGACAGGGTTTTCACACATACGGAATTTTAAAACACATGGAATTTTTAACACAATACTACTGCATGCTTCATACACAATTCTCATGCACACATCTTAATATCTCTATCTCCATCTCCATGATCTATACCCAGCACTATCACCATTCCACCCTCTATCAGCCTTTGTTCCACTGTAAACTGCACTATGGGGGGGAGGACTGAGAGGGAACCCGGGAGAAACACAGGAGAACACAGGAAAACCACACAACTCCACACAGGAAGGAGAATCGAGAATCGAACCGGAGAACCTCTTGCTGTGAGGCGACAATGTTAACCACTGCACCACTGTGCCGCCCACTACACATCAGTCCTACAGTTTTACACCAAATCTTCTTAAAAACATTACAAAAAAAGGCAAATAAAAAAAGTTCACATTACACAGATAATTTAAATAATGTACCACAGTTCACCCCCTGCCCAAGAGCAACTGTGTGCGTTTGTGTATACATTGTTACACATAAAGATATATACACAAACAAACACAATGTATAACACACAACTTCTGTGGGGATCAGTGCTCATTCCTAATTTCATATTCACAGCTAATCTGTGAACAGACTAATGTTCACCAACCCCCCCCCCATGAAACACGTATCCATAAACATACTCCTGCCATCTTAACATTAACAAAAACAACAGAGCACCACTGTGAAACAACAGTGACAACAACGATATGACCCCAAAGTGAAAATAATGCAGTCACCAATTTAAAATATTTGTCATTTACCAATCATGATAAAAAAACCTCAGTAAATCCTAGCAGAATCTACACTTCTGGTTTCCAAAGCGCCTTTCACTACAAAATGGAGGAGTCCACACAGCCTCATCAATATCACTGTCATCTGAAATTCCTGCTGAACTCAAATAAGGGTCATCCTTATACGGATTTAGTATTCCAAAATAAGATATTAAACCAACAATGAACTTCCAAGATGGCTGCACACTGAGTAACAGCTTAATTTCAGCTCTCCCGGTGTGAAAAGAGAGAGAGAGAGAGCTAGAGAAAGAGAGATCGTCTTTCTGGGTAAATTTCAGTAACTGGCTAGAAAATGCACTACCTGGATGCCAGCAAAAAAGAAATTCAGAGAACCAGAAAGAAAAATCAACCACAAAAGGTAAGGAGAAAACACTAGCTGTGAAGAATTCTACAGCTGTTCAGCAAAAAGTAATGCAAGCTCCAGTTTTGGTGCAAGACATGACTTCCAGTAACCTAGAGGAAAAAAAAAACTCAAATATACTCAAGAGCTGATTAAAATAAATCAAAGAAGGCTGGAAAAAATGGAAGAAGCTTTAAACATGCATTTAGATGAGATGATAAAACTGCAAAAATCAGGTTGAAATGAAAAAAAAAGGCTGGCTGACTAGGAAACTGCTCAAGAAAAAGAAGTTATGTCTTACCATAACGTTCCATCTATGTTGCAGATCTTTGTTCATTCATTACTATTAGGGCCTCCATGCAGGGGGAAGGAGGGCGGGAAGCAATGAATGAAAAAAGATCTACAACACATATGGAATATTATGGTAAGACATAATATCTGATGCTGTAAATCTTTGTTAATTCATTACCATTAGGACAGAGTTCCCAGCTACTTGAGTCCTGGGTGGCCCTAAGGAAGGATATTCTTGAGCACCATACAACCAAAAGATGCCTGTCCTCTGGAGGAGAAATCCAATTTGTAATGAGCTACAAAGGTATGAGGTATTGCCCAAGTGGCTGCTGTGCAGATATCATCCATAGAGGCTCTGAAATTAAATGCTATAGAAGTAGTCATAGATATGGAAGAATGAGCCTTTATTGTGGAAGGGAAGGATAGCTTATTCGGTTGGTAGATAAAGGTAATGACGTTTCTAAGCCAGGAGGATAAAGTCACTTTGGAAACAGGTTTACCCAATCTGGGTCCTGCAAAGGCCACAAACAATTGATCTGTTTTCCTGAAAGATTTAGTCCTGTCCAAATAACAATGAAGCTGCCGATGCACATCAAGGGTGTGCAAAAGGTACTCCCCTCTGTTAGAATGCTGAGGAAAGAAAATCGGCAGGTCAATAGATTGATTAATGGAAAAGCCAGAAATGACCTTGGGCAAGAAAGAAGGGTCAGTACAAAGGGACACCCTATCCGTGTGGAAGATCAAGTAAGGACTCTTGACACTACGCCTGCAGCTCAGATACTCTTCCCGCTGAGGTAAGTGCTACTTAGAAGTAAGGTTTTCCATGACAAAAACTGCAAATCACATCAATCAAAAGGCTAGAAAGGAGAACCTGTGAGAGACTGAAGTACCAAAGTCAAGTCCCAGGGTTCTAAGGGAGGCTTGACCAGAGGTTTAACATGTAATACTCCTTTCAAAAAGTTCTTGCATAGGCGGTGTGACATAACTGAAGAATTATCAAGATCATTATGAAAATTGGCGATAGCTGCTAAAAGTACAGTGATCGAAGCTGAGGCTCCTGCATGCGAAAACCGTAGTCAGGTATTGTAGGATCTTTTGAATAGGCATAGAGAAGGGGTCCAAGTTCTGATCTTTAACCCAAATAGAGAACCTAGTCCATTTACTAGAATAAACTTTCCTAATGGAAGGTTTGTGTGAAGCCAGAAGAATTTCACTAACAGGAGATGGGATGTCAGGCAGCCTGGCAATCACTGGAAGTGAAGGAACCAAACTGTGAACTTGAGACTGTGCAGGTTCGGATGAATCAGTCCCTGGGGATGAGATAACAGGTCTTGGGAATGATCCAGGATCCACAGACTGTGAATCAGATGAGGCCACAGGGAAGACCCGGTGGCCAATTGTGCGTTACAGCATCTCTCGGTGGTTCCCCCTGAGGGGGGATCAGGGCAAAGTAGCTTATATATTTGTAGTTTGGGGGGGGCAAACAGGTCACAGCAAGGCTTGCCCCAGCATTGGAAGCTCTGATCCGCTATTACAGGGTTTGAGGGACCACTCGTGAGGCATCAGGATATTCCTGTTCAGATTGTCCACAATAAGGATGGAACTTCCGGGAATGTGTGTTGCTATAAGGAAGTGGTTGGAAGCTATCGCCCAGTGCCAAATCATAATGGTTGCCCGACACAGGGGGTAAGACCTGGTTCCGCCTTGCTTGTTGATATTCCAGACGACTGACTTTGTCTGATTGAACTGCAATGGTACCAGAGGGTAGGGATGCATGGAATGCTTGCAATGCTAAGAGAACTGCTCTCAGTTCCAGGACATTTATGTGCAAATTGGCCTCCATGAGGGACCAGGTGCCTTGGACAGTCTTTCCCTGGAAATGCCCCCCCCCCCCCAAAAGGGAAGCGTCTGTGGTCACCGTGGCCATGGAAGACAGGACGGTCAACACCAAAGATTCATTTGTGGGTTCATCCACCATAACATTTCTTCCTTGCAACAGTTTGAAATACGTATCATGTGGTCGAGTGGGTAAATTAGCAACGACCATTATGCGGAAAAGAGCCACTGTAGGATTCTCATGTGCATCTCGCCAGTGGTACCAACATAACGGCAGCCGCCATGGAGCCTAAGAGTTGCAGTACAAGACATGCTGGTACATAGGTAGAAGGTCTTGGAGTTGGTGTATGTTCGAAAACCTGTGAGGGGGGAAGAGAAGCTTGATAGGATGTTGCATCGAAGACCGCGCCAATGAATTCCAGTGTCTTCATTGGATACATTGAGATTTGCCCTTGTTGATTGTAATCCCCAAGTGGAGAGCGAGATCTTCAGTGTAAGAAGATTCCTGGTCGGAGCGGTAAGGAGCCAATCGTCTACATAGGGAAACACCTGAAATCCTTGCAGTCGAAGATGAGCTACCACAACTGCCATACATTTGGTGAACACTCGAGGGGCTGTCGAGAGACCGAATGGCAGTGCCCTGAACTGGTAGTGATTGGCTCCCAGCCGGAAGCAGAGAAACCTCCAGGAGCAGTGATCCATCTTTATGTGGTAGTACGCGTCCTGGAGGTCTATAGAGCACATCCAGTTATCCCTCCCTAGGAAGGGAAGAATGGACTGTATAGTCACCATCCAGAAATTTTGAAGTTTGATAAATTTGTTCAATAGGCTGAGATCCAGGATTGGTCTCCATTCCCCTGTCTTTTTTGGCATCAAAAGGAACCTTGATTAAAACCTGGATCCTGCCTGGTCTGTTGGTACTGGTTGGAGGACTCTTTTCCTTAGCAGCTTTTCTATTTCTATGGCTGCTAATTCCCTCTGATTGTGTGGTACATCGGGGATGGGAGTTAAACTGAATGGTATTTGGTAGCCTCTGGATATTATTCTCTGCATCCAAACATCGGTAGTAATAAGATGCCAGGCTGGTAGATGCACAGAAAAATGACCCCCCCCCCCGACTGCTTCCAGAGGAAAGCAATTGGGCCACTGCTCAGGAGTGCTGGTAGGGTCTGCTGGAGAAAGAATCTCTAGCGCCCTGGTTATACAGACCCCTCTACCCCGAAAGGGACGTCTTCCATATGAGTTGCCCCCTCTGCCCCTGGGGGATTTTTCACCATGAGTGTCACAAAAAGGTCCTTGGGATTTCTTAAACCACACATTTCCTCCCTTTTGGTTCCTGGAGTAGGACCTCTGGGGTTTGGAAAGCCGTATGTCCACAGCAGACAAGGTCTTTCAGTCTTTCTCACTACGTGTAAGTGTGTCTCGTACTTTGGGTCCAAAAAGTGCAGATTCATTGACAGGTGCATTGATGAAGTAAGATTTAAAGGGGTCGGCGAAGTCACACAACCTCATCCAAGCATTACATCTCATGACAAGGCCTGATGCAGCAGCTCGAGCTGCCCCCTCGGTGGAGTAAGATATCAAACGCATCGAGGAGTTCAAGATGGATTCAAGGGTAGCTAGCTGCGAGGCGACAGTATCACTCACCTCATCAGGCAGTACCCCACCAAAGAGGGAGACATTTTGAAATTTAGATCTCTTTGGAGGTGAGTAAAGTGTGCCAGATAGTACAGCGGCTGACTGGCGAATGTCACTGAAGCATAAGTCTGTTTCCCTAGTCTGTCCATGGTCCGGGACTCTCTGTTTGGAGGATGGACGGTGGAACTATCTTCTGCCAGTTCCATCTTGGGTAGCCACCGCCAAGGCCATAGAGTCAACTGCTAGGACCAGTGGGGCTGGTCTTCAGGTGTAGATAACATTTTTTGTCTGGCCTCTGAGGGACAGGTTCTATGTTGTCCGGGGCCTTCCAGGCATGCTGCACAATAATAAGGTCATCTGCCGGTGGAGTCACCCAAGAAGTAGATGGCTGGGCACGGAAGGCCTGCAGGAACACAGATTCCTCAGAAGAAGGGTTATAGGACTTCCAGTCTCCCCAATGCTTGAGGATTTCTAGAATGTCTCCGAGTGAGATGTCGTCTGGGAAAGACCGTGGGGACCCTTCCCCCTCATCACAATCCATGTCTTCAGTGACAGATTCCTCTGGTGAATCAAGGTGCTTCCTCTTACACAGTTTCTTCCGGGGGTGGCTCTCCAGTGGGATCTTCTCAGGAGGACTCCAGAGAAGGGGTTCCCTTCAAAGAAGGTTCTTGTGACTCTAGTGCCCGAGGTCCTGAAATAGGAGGGTTGGGAGAGGTGCATGCTAGGTGAGGGTTCTGATACTGCTGTCATTGCTGCTGACTGCGAGTCCATTACCTGTACAGCAGGCCCACCTGAGCAGTGATGAGAGTCCGGAACCGGGAGGGACAACCTCGGAACCATGGTCACACCTTGCAGTGAGGAGCTCTGAGAGAACTTGAAGCCGGAGCCGTGGACATAGCTGGCGCAAGAGAGAAAATAGGCGCCAGGCTAGGTACCAAGGTATGGATGGTCCAAGCACTCCTTCGGGAGAACCGATGTAGCAAGGCTGGACGGTGCCGACAGGGAAAACACTGCTATCTGAACAGAGACAGTATGCACTGGAGTGGAAGTACCTTGTCCTTGGCAGGTATTCGAGTTTTGGAGCTGAAGAAACTGTCGGCACCGTGGCTGGGGCTGGTGCCGAAGCAGGTGCAATCAATCATCGGAGCCAAAGTAGGATCCAAGGATGGCACTGAAGTCAGCGGTGCCGAGGTCAGAACCGAAATAGGGGAGAATATCATGGATGGCACAGAGGGAGAAGAGACGGAGCCTGGTGCTGAAGGGGTCTGCGCCAAGGGCCCCGGCAAAGCACGGAGCTTACTCGGTTCAATAACTGACAGAGATGCAGGAACCGGACGACTCCGTTAGTCCTTAAGTTTTTTTGGGGGGGTGAAACCTCCGACCCAGATAGAGCCTCTGAAAAAGGTGTCTTGAGTAATCCTTTTAAGATAAGTTTATTTTTATGTTCTGCTAGTGTACAATTACTAAAACTAGCACAAATGTCACAGTCCACTTTAACATGACCTATGCCCAGACACAACACACATGTGTATATGAGTTAGGCATCTTACGTCCACACTTGTCACACTGTTTAAATCCAGCTTTGTCTGACATAGTAAGGCAACAAGGCTATCCTATAGAAAAATTAATGGAGAAAATACCACTAGTAAAAAGGAAAGGCCCATCAAAGACAGAACAGAGGGATAGTACCCATAAAGGTAAAAAATTAAATTACTAAGGAAAAGGGTAGGAAATAGGCCTAGGTTATAGGAGACAGTGAGAAAGGGCTAACTTGACTAAAAATTAAATAATTTTGAAGAGAAACTGTTTTAAAATTAATAAATTTCTACTTAGCTTTGAGAGAGATGGCTAGCACTTCTGACTAGGAACGCGGCAAACGAAATCTGGAGTAACTAGGAGAGGAGCGTTCGCTGAGAGTTTTTTGGCTGGCATGAGCTTGGAAACGGCCGTATCGGTTCCGGGGAAGGAACTGAGGTCCTAATGGTAATGAATAAACAAAAATTTACAACATCAGATCAGATGTTTCAAAAAAATAACAGAATTAGAGGACAGAGCAAGTAGGGAAAACCTGAGATTTTCTGCTGTACCAGAGAAGCTGGAAGGAACAGATTCTAAAGCACAGATAAGCAGCTTGACTGGTATTCCACAGAAGGAGTTGTTAACTGAAAGGGCATATCATGTGTATTCTACAAACTTGGCCATGAGAAAGCAACCTAGACCTTTAATAGTACAGATGCAATCCTACCAGCAGAAACAGTGGAGTCTGACAAAACTCTGGCAGAAGGACAAAGTACTAAGGCGGAAGACAGTACAGTTTGTGGAAAATAATTGCTCACTGTACACCAGGCAGATGACAATTAAATTTAATCCAGTAATCAGCGTCAAAATAATTTTTGATAAGAGCATGCTAAGGAGGAAATAGAAAAGCTTGACCAACAAAAAGTGAGCTATCAAACAGAAGGAGACTCTGCGTCTTGTTCTTCTGGTAATAAAGCTCAGAGAGACTGTGACAGTGTAATCTTTTGCAATGTTTCAAAGGAAAATGCTTGAGACAGAAAAAAAGCACAAGAGAACCAGGAGTATGTTGAAAATGAAGCAGAGACTGGATTTGGGAGATGTAGATCAACAGGAAGAAAATGAGCAACTCGGAAATTGGCAAATAAGTGTGGGATTACAAAGCATTATTTATATTTGTGAAACATGACAGAAGAAGAAAATCTTGGAAACATTGGATTTCTTTGACTTTGTTAAACTTGTAGGAGACTCCAAAGCATATGCCCCATTTCATGTCATTAATGTTTGGAACATTTAGGAGAGGGGAAGAGGAATATTAACACCAAGTAAAACAAAATTTTGTTTTTAACAGTAGTATTTTTATAATGCATCACATTACCTGCATGCTAGAAAATAATGCTTTCTCAATTATCTGCAAGTGTAATAGGGATACTAAAATAAATAGCTGCCCCTGTTTTTTTTTCTTTGTCTTTCTCCTTGTTCAGTTTTAAGAAATGTAGGCACTACAATGTGAAAACAGAAGAAAGCTCTGGACAACAGAGCTTATCAGAAAAACTGATATGATTTTTCTTACTCTTGCACAGGGGAATGACTGGATTAAGGCCTTGGATTGATCTAGGAACAAGTTTTAAGGAAAAGCAAATAAATAAAAAAGAACACCAAATATAATAAGTTTTCCTCTAGCAAATAAAGGAGTGCTTGTAGTAGAGGCAACTGTCTGGTTTTCATGCATCTATTGAGACAATCTGATAAGGGACAATAAAAACAAAATACTCTCTTCTTTCAATAGCTAGGAGATAATACTTTCTGAAAGCATTCAAGTGTTTTTATAATCTGGACGAGAAATAAAGACAAGACCGAAACAGACAGCACTTAGTGAAAGCAGAAGCACAGGCTGTACCATGCATCTTAGCATGGATGCCCTTCCTTATAGGCTACCCCAGGTCTGTGAATGTGACTGTCAGTCTGGGACACAACTATTTCTATTAGAAGCGTTAAACTTCAAGGTGCACATAGATTTCTGTGTTAGTATTAAGTTAACAGGTTTTAGGAGTGTTCCGGGAGTGTGCTTTTTAAGGGTTTTCACTAAAACAAGAAGTTTTGTAAGATGCAACATAGATTCAAATAGATATGACAAAGAGATGTATAAAAGATCAACCTGCCAATCATATGCTTGTACACAAAAGCTGAAATTAAGACATAAAAAAAGACTGCTACACATAACAGGTGGGAATAATAACTTCCTAACAATTACTCTTTCTGTATTATCTTTAAATGTAAACTGTCTCAAAGAGATATACAAAAAAAGAAAGTGCAGTGTACTATATTAAAAATGCAGAGTGATAATGCTACAGGAGACACATTTGGAAAGAAGTGAGCATGTGAATTTGATAAAGAAAGGATTTCAGGGTGGTTATTCAAGTGGAATATCTGGGACAAAGGAAAAGGGGAGTACCTACAATAACTGCAAGAGGATCTCAGATAACGAAGAACAGTAAAAAAGATAGTAATGGTAAATTTGTAGTACTGAGGGGCCACTAGCAAGGGTGGAGGATTGCACTGACATGTATTTATATTCCACCTAAAACTACTATAATGGAGCTCAAGAAAATTCTGGGATAGACAGACAGCTTTCAGCAGCGAATATTAATTCAGAAGTAGAAGTTATGAGTGAATTTGCATACTAGTCCCTAAGGTACAAAAACTGGGCTGGGCTAGAGAGAAATTACATTTCACAAGAATAAGTGTATTTAACTGAAAGTTTTGATATGTATCCAAAAACTATTTCAGACCACGTGCCAATAACAAAAAAATAAATAAATAAATAAATAAAATAGAGTAATGAAATAAAAAAAAGAGACATTGGCGCTTTCTCACCTATCTGTTAAAAAGAGAGGAATTTAAGGAATGGATAGTGGAAACTATTCAGGAGTTATTAGGGAAGATAGAAATTTATTCTGAAAATATAGCTACAGAGTGGGATAATGTGGAGTTTAAAAAGAGAGAGAGAGACATGGTTAAGAATTAACAGGAATTATTTAGAGGGACTGACAAAAGATTAAAGTATTGCAGAATAGGGGGTATCTCACAGAAGAAGAAGAAGAGCAACTGCAAAACGCTAAACAGAAAATAAGGGATTACCTCAATAATATGCACAAGTTTAGAAAAACTGCTGTTAAGCAACTGTTTTTTGATAGCTCCAGAGTACAAAAACTTTTAGCATGACAACTCAGGCAACAGAAGGTGGAAAAGGGTCGTCACCAAGCTGAGAGAGCCTATAACAAGGAAGATAACCAGAGATCCTGTAGCGATACTAGAATTATTTTGGAAATTTTATGAAAATCTGTATAAAGCAGGGAGATATGGAAATCAAGAAAAGGACAAATGGAAATATTTATAGAAGACTTAAATATGTCAAGGTTAGTGTCAAGGTTAGAGGTAGCCGAGGCTCAATTACTAACAGGATAGAAAAAGACGAGACAAAAATGGTGATATGTAACCAATCTATAGGAAAGTGCCCAAGAATAGATGCCATTCCTGTGAAAGTTTGGAAGCTACGAGGGAAGAAACTGACGATTTGGAAGAACAGTATTTTAAAAGTAGAAACACCAACATCCTGGAAGAAAGCGGTGATGGCTATTTGACCCTTAAGATCCAGCTTCATATAGGCCCAGTTCAATTATAAATCATGTCTACAAAGCATTTATGTCTATAATATCTAAAAAGAATGCCAAAGGTAATATCAAAATTGATAGATATCGATCAATGTAGTTTTATGGCGGGGAGGCAAGCATTTGACATTAATAGAACCATAATGATCCAGATGGAAGCAGAATGCAAGAAAATATCACTGTTGGTGGGTCTCGATGCAGAGAAAGCATTTAACAGACAAAGCTGGGGTTTTACGAGTAGGGCAATGGAAGCATCTGCATTCCCTAATAAAATTATAAAGTTGATTAGGATAATATATGAGGGATCGGTTAAAGTAGGTGGGTCCTCGCTAATAAGTTCTGCCTGAGCACAGAAAGCGGGCAGGGGTGCCCTCTCTTCCCTTTGTTATTTGCGTTATATTTTGAACCAGTCAAAGAAAATAAGGAACTCAGAAATTCAGGGATATAATTGGTATGGCACTTGGCTTTATTTGCGGATCAATATTATTTTATACCTGATAAAACCAGAAAAATACATTTCAGTGTTACGGAACACTGAGACAGTTTCAAGTCTTTTTGGGATACAAAAATTAATGAAGATAAAACAAAGGCCAGAGCTGTAAACTACATACTCACACACAAATTGATTCAGCAATACCCATTATTTATGGGCATATGGTAAAATGAAGTACTTAGAAGTATGGATTAAAAAGGATTCTGTTATGGCAGCTAAAGATATGTGGGAACACACTAAACAAAAGATAATACAAAAAATGCGAAATTGGAAGCTCTGTTTTGTGGATATACATAGCGAGATACAAGCAATCAAAATGTTTTTAGTCCCCTTAGTTTTATGCACAGGTCAGGCATAGTTTTATTAACCAGAGGAGAAACTGTCGACAGCAATTAATAAAGAGATGAAGGACTTTATTTGGTTGGGGAAGAATCAAGTGGGAAAAGTTGATCCTTCCAACAGAATAAGGTGGTTTGGGATTACCAAATTTGGGGCTGGAATTTACTGGCAAGGAACCAAGGTATTGACAGCAAATTACTAGAGAGGGAAAGGCAAAAGAATGGGAAGAGGTCAAAAATTTATTTGGACAGCAGAATAGAGACTGCCTTCCCTATCAAGGACTGATGGAATACAGGCAAAGAGAAAAAATAGGGGGATAATAAGGGAAAGATCAGCACTGGTAGAATTTTTAGTATATTCGAGAACTGAAGCTACTGTTAAAACAAATAATTAGTAGAGTATATAAAATATTGCACAATAACTATATGAATCAGAGAAGGTTAGATAGGCTTGGGAAGAAAGACTGGATAAGCAATTCACAAAGTAAAAAATGGGGGAGTGATATATGTATGACTCTCACATATGCAACAAAGTCTAGAAGATGTAGGATCTTTGCCTGGAAGTGTTTACATAGATATTTTTATACCAGAAGTAGACTCCAAATAATTTTTCCTCAGGTAGACAGCAAATGTTGGACGTGTGACTGGGAAGAAAGTGTTACTTGGGAACATATTTTTTGGGAGTATGAGTTTGCAGACTTTAAAAATTCTTTGCAAACTACTCTCAGAAATACTCGGCAAACAAATTGGTATAACTAAGGAAACATTTTTCAGCTACTATACAGAATTAGAATTGCCTAGTAAGGCATTGCTAATCCTAATTATATTTGCTGCCTAAAATCAGGTAGTAGTAAATGGAAATCTAAATCAACTGAGCTAAAAGTAGTGAATATAGTAAGAGAAAAAAAAAGGAGATGGAACCTTTAGAAAATTGTAGGAGCAGATTACATAGAAAAAAATGGGAATTATGGGAACAATACATGCGCAATAATGTTCTGGAGGAGGAATGAGGTTTAAAAGAAGGGTGAATTTGAATGAGCTATGTAATGTTTGACTGACAATGACTGGATAGATAATAAGTGAAGTATAATGTCTGCAACTATAATTTGTCCATATGGTTTATTTTCATTTATATGAATGTATGATTATTAAATTATCACTTAGGACATAAGCAAAGATGTTTCTTGTTGAATGGAGGAGGAATCAGGTTTAAGAGAAGGCAGTCACTGAATAATGTATATAACGTTGTTTAAATTATATGACATATAGCAATACATGTGATGTATAAGCTTCTGAATATAAATTTGTTAATATGGTTTGACTGCTGGTGTTTACAAAAAAAAAAAAACACAACAGGTAAAACTAACAACAGGGACTTCACGGATATCAGTAGAAAAAACATCCCTGTCCTCCTAATCACTTACATACACTGAACTGACAGATTTAGTGGAATCTCTTACATGACATCAAAGGTCGAAGGGCCTTTCACAAAGAATTACACAGAAGTGGAGTACTGCACAATGGAAAACAACAGAAAGAGGAAAATGACTCCACAACATGAAACATTATGTCAAAACCACAAAGGAGGTATTACAACAATAAAACCATGACGTTAAGAAAAAAAGACAATTCACTTTAAACCACTACTAATAGCTCTTCTTCGTCACATACTTTGGAAATGCAAGGTGAACTATCCCTCCTACTACCAAGTATTCCTAATAGTATCAAGGTAAAGCAAGCTGGGCTGACAGTGGGAGTGCTGCCATCAGCTACCTTTGATCTGAAGGTTGGTAGCATTCAGTGCCACATCCATCCACCCTACTGTTAACACACAATGTGCTAGTTAGCCAGCCATAAATTATGTTTACACTGGTCATTCCACCATCCCTAGCATATCATACGCATGCATCTAACAGACTATTGGGTGAGAATTCATACTGGTTGTCCATATGTCATAGTATAGTATTACCACTGGGTTTTGGTGTCCCATGTCAATTCATTTTGGAATTCTGCGGCAGTTTATGTGGAAAGGTCCACCTGCTGCATACACGGCACAGTTTGATATGTTACACCTGTCACTTGCTGGTAAGCTCTTCCAAGCTGAGCACTATATGCTTGGGGGTTGTTTAGTACCATATTCACTAACCCTTGCAGTCATGCTGTTTCCAACCAATGGACTGTGGCAATTTCCTACACCCAAAGAACTGGTTAGGTGGCATTTGATCCCCCCCCCCCCCCCGTGGCATACATACTGCTGTAGTACATTTATGTCAGGCCTCTATTATCTATGATTTGTCAGTGCATATTTAGCAGTATTTTACTCCTATAGGACCTGTACTGCCACCCAGTGTTGCATACATTACTGAAACGTATGTCTGCTTTTTGCTTTATTTCTGTCATCATTCTTTTTATTTCTCCTTTTTTTCTGTTTCTCTCCACTTACATTCATATTTTATGCAGTCAGCCACTGCACTGCACATGATGCAGCAGATGCCACCACACTGTGTGCCTGCCATTTCGGCAGGATGGTGAGGTCATGTGGCAGTGGATGATTAGAGGGCTCCCTGGTGGTTGGCATATTTTAAGAGGTGTCACTCTGCAAGAAGTGGAAGATCTGGCAACAGTCTTGGCTGATCATCAGCTACACAACCACAATGACAAAACTGGAACACATCCTTATGTGACTGGCAGTCACTTTTTTGCCTGGCCCTGATCATCACTCAAACAGTGACTCTGCCCAGCCATGAACTTGCTCATGGTGATGACTGATCTCTGGTTGTGAATGACACTATGTAGAATGTCTGCCATTATCCAATCCAGTCATTATAATGGTGTTTCATTTTCTTGAGTTTCATTTTCCACCCCATTCTGTAGTCAAATCCTTCCCTATCACAAACTGTTATCCCTCCATCTCTCTTCTTTGTGTTTCTCTTCCTATTTGTATCACCACCTCTCATCAGCGTTTGTCTTTTGTACTGGTTTGCCTTTACCTGCACCTTGTCCAACCAGGGAGAATATATTCTTGCTTTCTCACAACCATATCATGCTTCCTTTCATGCATTTATCTGTCTGCTCATTTCCTTCCATTTCATACTAAAAGAGTATTAGGGACTTTGTTGTGTAGCCCTTATCTGGGATCCCAACTGTGCTCAGTATTGCACTCCACTATGCTTGTAAATGTGCATCATTACAAACATTCTACATGCACATTACTGGTTTCATGGCATTCCGAGACCTGCCGAGGCACTTCTCTGGTCACTGTAATACAGTGCCTAACTGTTCGGGCTCTGTTGAGCAGCATCACTCCTGCTACATAGCTTATCAGTATTGGGCTGTATTGTCCTACTGTGCTGGACTATTTGGTCCTTACATACCCAAACTGGATTATTTCCAGTCAGTTTCTGCTGTATTTCAGAAACATAATAAAAACAAAACACATGCTTTGACTTTCAAGTTATTTTATTACTACCATTTTTGTCATTTCTAATACAAATGTTTTTAGACTGAGGTCATAATAAAAATGTACACTTCTTTTCCTCACAGAAAGGATGCATATAACAAAATCATAAATATATTCTGCTTTTGAAAACTGACAACAAAAAACACTATTTGCCTCTCTGAAAGTCATGTTTTCCTCACTTAACATAGAGAGAGTAAAATTTTTATTAGTTCTACAACTAAACACACTATTGCAGTTTATAATGGAGTATCTAGACCTTCTGTCTAAAAAGTATTACCAGAAAATGTCAAACTGTTTCAGAGATATAACCTTGCAATGATGATAAAAAGTCTTTCGGCTTTTCCCGGTTAGGGGTCGACACAGCAGAACTCCGGTCCGCTCATGATTGGCAGTGGATTTCTATGGTGCCAAGTTGCCAGCCCAACACCCAACCTTCAAAGAAGGCACACCCATTCACGCCCGCACCTACCTGCATGTCCTTGGTGTCACTCGACCGCAGGGAGGACATGCAGACTCCGCACAGAAGGTGCTCCAGCCGAGAATCGAATGGGAGAACCTCTTGCTGTTAGTCGACAACACTAACCGCTGCACCAATGCGGCTCATTTCTGAAAAATAAGTCTGCATGTCAATTAAAATGATGCTCCAGGCTGCTGAATTGCATTGCTGTAAGGGCCAATTTCCAAAACAATCAAGGTAGCACTGCCAAGGGATGCTGCCGTCCTGCAATGCCACACAAACTAAATCCTAACTTTTCACCAGGTCAATTATTAATTTATGTATTTTTACTTTGACATTTGTTGACTGGGTAAGTCCGACTGAGCACGAGACTTTTTTTTCAGAGCTCCAAAGAGTTTGAGTAAGAGTATAAAGAGAGATGAGGGGAGGAGATGCCAGGACATGAGGTGGGTTTGTTTAGGATGTAGTGAATGATAAGCCGTTGCAGTAGTAGGAGCCGGTAGGAAAATTCTAGCTAGTTTAGAAATCTGACAAAGAAGCAGTGGTGGTAGTTTGGCAGTGAACCTAGCTATTTTTATAAGTGAGCTTGAGTTTAGTTTTTAGAGAGGATTGTAGGTTAACCAAGACCTGCAAACTCTAAAGAAGACTAGGAAGAAGGTAGGTATAGGCTAGAGAGAGTCTAGTGTCTTTGGTAAAGAAGTTATGTCTTACCATAATGTTCCATCTGTGTTGTTGATCTTCATTCATTCAGTCATTACTGATGGGTAATTGGTTCCGTCCTCGGAACTGAGCCGGCCATATGCCAAGCTCGCGTCAGCCAAAAACTCACGAGCCAAGATGTTACCCAGCATGCCCTCCTCCCTGTTATCTCAGATCGAGTTTGCAAGCTGTAGAAAGAAGCAGAGGCTACCTCTGGTCAAAGTGACCTGCTGTTATAGGACAATGAGATCCACCAGAAACCTTCAAAAGGTGGAAGGGGGGTAGGAAGTACTGACTGAACGAAGATCAACAACACAGATGGAACGTTATTGTAAGACATAATTTCTTTATCTGATGATGTTAATCTTCGTTCAGTGATTACTGATGGGATAGAGTCCCCCCGCTACCTTTATTCCTGGGAGGCTCTCATGGAAGGACATTCCTGAGCACCACTGAACCAAATGAAGCTCTTCCTCTAGAGGCCAAATCCAATTTGTAATGAGTGATGAAAGCATGAGGTCTGGCCCAAGTTGCAGCTGTACAGTTGTCATTTAGAGAAGCTCTAGCATAAAAGGCAGCAGAGGTTGCTACTGACCTTGTAGAATGGGCCCTTACAGTTCGAGTTAAAGGGATGTTGTGTTTTCTGTAAATAAATGTTACACAGTCTTTCAACCATTTAGCCAATGTGACCTTAGAAACAGGACATCCTAATCTAGGTCCAGAAAAGGCCAGAAATAACTTCTGATTTGCGAGAATGTCTTGTTCTGCCAAAATAAAAACAGATTTGTCTGTGAATGGCTAGGGTATATAGGCTATACTTTCCTCTGTTTGAAGGATAGGGGAAGAAAACTAGCAGGTCAATTGTTTGGTTTATAAGCAGTTCAGAAATAAGTTCAAAAATCATCTAAGGCAGAAAGGATGGATTCATTTTCAGCGATACTCTATCTTTATGGAAAACGAAATAGGAGCGTTTGATGCACAAGACCTGGAGTTCATAAATACGTCTGGCAGAAGTAATGGTGACCAGAACAAAATCTTCCATGACAGAAACTTGAGGTCTTAAGAGTTTGCTGGTTTAAATGGAGGCTCTGTCAGGGTTTGTAACACTAATGACAGGTCCCAAGGCTGCGTTGGTTCTCTAAATGGGGGGTTTCAAATGAATCACACCTTTTAAGAAAGTTTTGTACAACTTGTGTGACATAAGTGAGGAATCTTGGTAACCGGTGAAAATTAGATATAGCAGCAAAGTGAACTTGAATGGTAGAAGCGGATAGTCCAGACTGAAAAAGATTTGAGAGGTATTCCAATACTAGAGAAACAGGAGCTGAGAAAGGGATCCATACATTTTTCTTTTAACCATATGGTAAATCTTTTCGACTTGCTGATATATGTTAGTCTGGTGGAAGATTTATGAGAGACAATAAGTATGTCACGCACTGAGGAAGAAAGGTCATGGTGCCTGGCAATCACAGGAAGGGGAGGAGCCAAGCTGTGAACTTCAGGCTGGTCAACTTGGGGTGAATCAGGTTCTGCGGAAGAGAGATCAACTCTGGTGTTGGACTGAGAATCCACGGTCGATCTAGCAGGTGAGGCTTCAGAAAGGGAAACCAGATTTGTTGAGGCCAATATGGCACAATGAGGATTACTTTGCTTTTCAACCGGCAGGCTTTCTTCAGAAATTGGGGAATGAGGGGAGAAAAATGCATAAAGTAGACCAGAGACCCAATCGTGGACTAGAGCGTCCCTGGGTGATTGTCCCTGAGGGGGGTCAGGGAGAGTTAGTTGCTGCATTTATGGTTGGTTGGGGAAGCAAAGAGGTCGTAGCAAGGATAGCCCCAGCGGTTGAAAATCTACGTCGCCATTAGAGGATTGAGAGACCACTCGTGATGTTGGAGAATGCACCTGCTCAGTTTGTCTGCTATCACGCTGGAGCTCCCAGGGAATGTGCACTGCTATCAGAAAGCAGTTGGTAGCTATCACTCAATGCCATATCATATCCTCATGGCCTCCGGACTAGTAGGTATGATTTGGTTATGCCTTGTTTGTTGATGTACCAGACTACTGACATGCTGTCGGACTGTACTGCAATAGTCCCGGACGGAAGGATGGAATGGAATGCTTGCAAAGCTAGAAGCACCGCCCTCAGTTCTAGGACATTGTTATGCAGATGGACCTCTAGTTCTGACCAAGTGCCTTGGGCTATCTTTTCCTGAAACAGCCCCCCCACCCCATCAGGGAGGTGTCCATGGTCGCTGTAGCCTTGGGCTGATGGGGAGGTAAAGGGACAAGACCAATGTAGAGAGTTCTGTGACATCCACCAGAATAAATCCTGTTTGCACCTTTGATGGGGAGGTAAAGGGACAAGACCAATGTAGAGAGTTCTGTGACATCCACCAGAATAAATCCTGTTTGCACCTTTGAGTCTGTGCAATTTCTTGTGTCTAGAAAAAAAAAAGACTGAGAAGGGGTAAGATAAGACTTCTGCCAGTTTATGGAAATGCCTAGGCTTTGTGCTGTGTTAAGAGAGTATGCTAGGGCTTCTTCCAGTAGACGCCTGGTAGGGGGTGATAATGAGCCAGTCGTCTAGATACGGAAACACCTGGAATCCTTGAAGTCACAGGTGGGCTGTGACAACTGCCATGCACTTGGTGAACACTCCGGGGGCTGTAGAGAATCTGAAGAGCAGTCCTCGAAACTGGTAGTGACTGGCTCCCACACGGAAGTGAAGAAATCTTCTCGATGGTTTGTCCATTTTTTTGTGGTAATATGCATCCTGAAGATCTATAGGAGCACATCCAATTGTCTTTTTCCAACAGTGGAAGGATACACTGTACCATGACCATCTGGAATTTCTGTACCTTTACAAATCTGTTCAACAGACCGAGATCCAAAATTGGTCTCCAGTCCCCGGTCTTTTTTGGCACTAAAAAGAGTCTTGAGTAGAACCCGGATCCTATCTGGTCTGGGAGGGGACTATCTGTGGTTATGACTTGCCAGACAGAAGGGTACAAGGAGAAAACACCCCAACTGCTTCCAGAGGTAAATAGCTGGGCCGCCTTCAGGAGCGCTGGTAGGGTTGACCAGAGAAAGAATCCCTGGAACCTTGGTTTCGCTGACCTCCCTTGCCCCAAAAGCGGCATCTTCCATTGGAGTTTACCCCTCTGTCCCTGGGGGAGAACTCAGCACGTGCATCACGGAAAGGGGCCTGTGATTTCTTATGCCACATCTTTCCACTCCTCTGATTTTTTAGAACAGAATCTCTGAGGAGAGAAGAAATGGACAACGGCAGATAGCGTCTTCCCGTCTTGTTTGCATCTACCCAGTGTGTCTTTTACTTTGGGTCCAAACAAAGAAGAGGCTTCAATGGGAGCATTCAGTAAGGAAGCCTTGAAGGTCTGCAAAGTCACAAAGGTGCATCCAGGCATGCCGCCTCATGACTATGCCTGCACCTGCCGCTCTAGCTGCTCCTTCTGTGGCATGAGGAATCAGGCGCATGGAGGAGTTGGGGACAGATTCAAGGGTGGCTAACTGTGAGGACACTGTCACAGACCTCAGAGACAGCTCCAGCCAAGGATTCAGAGACAGCTCAGTTATAAAGTCCCTTTGAAGCCTGGTGAAATGTGCCAAAAAGTCCAAGGACCTGACTCCAAAGGTCGATGATGCGAAAACATGCTTCCCTAATCTATCCACCGCCCAGGACTCCTTGTTAGGTGGATGGATAGTCTGGCTCTCTTCTGCCAGTTCCTTTTTAGTTGTGGCTGCTACCACCATGGCATCTACTGGGAGACCTTTAAACCAGTGGGGATCACTCTCAGGGGGAAAGAAGATTTTATCCGGCCTCTGGGGAATAGCTTCAATGGTGTCAGGAGCCTTCCATGCATGCTGCATGACAAGCCAGACGAGCAGGTGGAGTAACCCAGGAGGTAGGGGGGCCAGACAAGGAAAGCCTGCAGGAACACAGACTCCTCTGAGGAAGAGTTGGAAGACTTCCAATCACCTCTCTGTTTCAAGATACAAGGAGATCACCAAAGAACACCTCATCAGAGGGTGACCATGGGGACCCTTCCCCATCATCGAAATCTGTGACTTCGATCAAGGACTCTACTGTGGAGTCCACGTTCTTCCTCTTGCATGTGCTCTTATGATATACTTCCTCGGAGGGAGGTTCTGGAGAGGACAACGCAGAAGGGGACTCCTGTGGGAGGGGGACAGGAGACTCCCGTGCCCGGTGTCCAACAGGAGTGGCTTTCGCCAACTAAGGCCCAGTGGAGGAGATAAGATTCCAACAGTAAGGGCCTCTCCATGACACAGAAGGCTGGTCCACCTGAGGAGGGATAGGAGCCCGAAACCAAGCACGACAACCTCGGAACCGGGGGCACACCCTGCCCCAACGAACCAGCCCCCTGGTCTGGAGTCTCAAGAGGGCTGTGAAGCGGAGGTGCACCAACAGCACAGCTACTGTCCTGAGAAATGACCAGTGGGACATGCAGGAGAATAGGTTGGAATCTGTGGAGAAAAGATTACCTCCATGGCATCTCTCCCCTTTTGGAGCTGGAAATTCCTCTAGCCACAAGCAGTTGATTGACAAGGCGACAACATCTTCTCAGAGAAACTTCTTGCATAGATAGACCTGATCCTACTTGAACAAATGATGCCTGCACTGAAGACAACTGTGCTGTAGCGGTAGTGTGCACCAAAAACTCTGATGCCGATGAGGTCTGCACCATCAAAGATGGTACCAAAGGTGTCTGCACCGAGAACAAGGTCGTTGGTGCCGAAAAAGTTGTCTACACAGAAAGGGTTGGTGCCGAAAATGTCTGCACCGATAAAACCACCGGTGCCAAAGAGTTCTGAAACAGAAAGAACATCGGTTCCATAAGGGTCTGCACCATGATAGGTGCTGAAGAGGTCTGCACCAATTCCAGAGACAATGCTGAATATGTCTGCGCTGAGGACTTCGGTGCTCAAGGGGTCCGCACCAAGTGCTTCGGAGCAGAAAAGGGTGTGGATGTCAATTCCAGTGGTTCTGTCAGTTTTAACTTTTGAGTCTCTGTTCCTAGGGTCTCCAGCAGGAGACGATGGAAGAGACCTCGAGGATGTCTCAGCATGACTTTTTTTTTTTTTTTATATAAAGGAGGCAATGAAACCACTGGCCCAGAGATAGCCTCGCTGAAGGAAATTTTTAGGAGGCCCTTTAAAATCACTTATTTTTCCTCATGTTCAAGGCAGGAGTAGAAAATTTTTACATATCCCACATGGAAGGTCAACAGTGAGGTGGAAGACACCCAAACAGTAAACACACAAAACATGTGCATCTAAACACCTTTTAAAAACCAGGACTTCCTTTTTTATTTATTTATTTTTTTGTCAGACATCGTTATTCAAAGAAAGAAAGAAGAAATTACCAACAAGGGTATGAGAGAGGCTAGCCAAGAGGGTAAAGAAGAAGAGATTACCAGCGATAGTAACAAGGTTGGTTTACCTTTAGAAAGGTGATTCACACTCGGGTGAACAGCAAATGTTCGAAAGGCTATTCGCAAAGTTTGCAAACGCCGAACGAAAAAAGGTTCAAATGTGCAATGAGCGAATGTACAGTGACATTCAATCACTGCACATTCGACATTGTGGGGCAGACTGCACTATAGTGGGGATCGGAACATGGTCCCTTTCCCCACTGTAGTACAATCTCGGAGTTAGAATATTAAAGTAGGGGGGTGGGGGGCTTGCCCCCCTGCTTTACACTTTTTTTTCCGTTCGACATTAACGTTCGAAAAACAGCGAATCTGCTTTTCGATTTGCTGTTTTCGAACATTAAGGACCATCGCCGTTTTCAATTTTGTGGTTACGAGTCACTCATATGAGCATTCAAACGAAATACTGAAAAATAATGCAACAGGGTAAGATAAAGACTTAGCTATTAATAAAACTGGGTAAATTGTTGAAATATCTGATAAAATATACTCAGCTCAAGAGAAGTGGCTTGGCACGGCTGTTAGGCAACACAGCAAACAAGATCTGAGGTAACAGGGAGAGGGGCATGCTGGGTAAGATCTTAGCTCGAGAGTTTTTGGCTAACGCAAGCTTGGCATATGGCCGGCTCGGTTCCGAGGACAGAACCGATTAGCCATCAGTAATCACTGAACGAAGATTAAAATCAGATATTTTATTTCTATATTGCAAACGAAGTTTATAGTGTGTTTTCTTTATGCAATAACGGACGTGTAGGTCAAACTTGAGTTGATCATCAATGATCACACCCAGGAGCTTGGTGTTTTTTTCAACATCAATGGCAGTGGTGTTTAGAGACGGGATAGAAAAAGTAGATTTAAGAGGAGTGAGGGATTTTGGGAGGAATACGAGAAGTTTTTTTTGAAATTCAGTACTAGTTGATCATCAGTGAGCTAATTTCTGACAAAGTTGAAAAAGTTTTGGGGTAAAGCTGTGAAGGACAGAGAGATAATCAGAAATGGACGTGATCATGGAATCATCTGCATATTGTAGTAAAAAAGACTTTGAACAGGAGGTGTGGAGGCAATTTACAAAGATGTTAAATAGTAAAGGACCTAGAATGGAGCCTTGAGGAACTTCCATTTTAATGGGTAGAAAGGAAGAGAGACATTTTATGGACTGCTACCTGTTTGTGAGGTAGCTAGAGAACCATAAAATATCAGACAATTTGGAAAGGAGCTTGGGGTGACAGTGTTGAATGCTTTAAACAGCTCTAGAAAGAGACAGGAAACAAGTGTATTGTCTCTGGCTTGAGAGATAATTTGTGTGAGGGAAATTAGGGCAGTAGTAATGCTATGGTTTGAACAGAATCTGTGTTGGGTGGTAGTGAACAGATTTTCTTGAAGTCATCATCCATGAGCTGCTTGTGTACACTTTTGTCTAGTAATTTAGAGAGGGGAGACAGAATGGCTATAGGCCGATAGTTTGAAAGTTCAGTGGACTGTCCTCCCTTGTGAACTAGTAAGGTGTAAAACTGATTCCAGATTGTGGGAACAGTAGATTCACGATCACAACATCCAACATTATATCCAGCTCCTCCACAGCACAATTTAAAAAGCTACTATCAAACTCACTTGTACAGTGGCTTGGCTATGCACCTGTAACACTCCTGGCCAATACTAACATCTGTATAGATAACCATATATACTGCTCATTCTGCAATAACATATTACTCTTCCTGAATTTACTCTGTGTGATATCATACTAGTGTTCCTGAACTCACTGAAACTAGATAAAATCCAATTTTTTTATGTTCTACATATAATGGTGATGATACCTCCGGTACACTGTACTTCTCCTCACTGTGTAGATAATACTGTTTGCATATGTATTGTCATTACCAGTTTGTCTATTGCTACAATGATATTTTGTATTTTCTGCTGCAGCTTTTCTCCCCGGGCCTTCGCTAAAAAAGGAACTATGTCCAGTCAGATTTTCCAGGTAAACAAATGTAAAATAAATAGATCAGTTAATAAGGTAGGCTATAGAGTTAGCAGCAAACTTAAGGAAGATGGGAGGTAGATTATCCGCTGAGGGACAGCATGGCTTTAATTTGATAAGTAGAGTTTTTAGGTAGCTAGTGGGAACAGGTCTGAATGAGAAGTTGATTTTCGCGCTGGGGGGTAATAGGAGAGGGCAGAGGAGTTACTATTCTGGGTTAATTTACTGACAAAGACAATGAAGCAGGAATTTAGTATAGTGGCAAATTCAAGGGGTGTGTTCTAAGCAAAGGGTTAGGTGTAGAGGGATTACCAGGATGAAAGATCTTATTGACAGCGTTCCAGAATTTCTTAGGGTTGCCGAGATGGCTTGTCTGAGACTTTAAGTAGAAATTTTTCTTACCATTGTTCACACTTTTTTTAGTGAGATTTCGAAGTACTTTATAGGTTTGTTGATGGACAGGGATTTTGTTTTTAGCCAGTATTTCAAGGCATTGTTCCTCTTGAGCATAAGCGAGTAGCGAAGTGCTCAGACTACCAAATGCTGCAAATGTACTGAATACCCCCCCAAGCCTGGAGAAGCAATGTGATGCTGAAAGATTCTATGTAAATGAATTCCATTAACTATCCCAGGAGTAAGATTAATACCAGCAAGCCAACTGTGCAACCACCCTCATCCTTCAGAATTTGCTGCCCCCACAGTGCCACCTATATACTGGCCTCAAGACTACATGCAAGGCAGGTAAAACTATGTCATGCACAAAGTGCTATACCTTAATACTACAATGTGGAGTGAACTGGGTTGCTCTATTACAATGTGATTCAAGTTTTAAAAAATGTAGATTTAGGCTGTTCCTTGTGCAAGAGATGCTTCATGAAAGAAAAAAGTGCAACTGTGCAGTCATTATCCTTGACTCCTACACCCACCTCTGACAGAACAACAGCTATACCAATATGCCAGCAGTGGTACAGCACTGACATGTGCTTTTTCCCTTGTACTGCCTACAGTACTACAGACAGAATACAGCTGGAACTGAGCTTCCAACACAGAGGCCCACTGACTACTACAACAGATCATTTTGTTACTTTGTAATGTTACACTTGGCATTCAAAGCTAATGTAAAATTTTTGAGTTAGCAGCACAGTAGTAGCCGAATAGGTTTAAATAATCTTTCAGGCCTCCATGTTCCTTTATCAGCATATGCAGCTCAAGGAATCACTGAGCCTTGATGTGGAGCAGGGCACCATGTTACTGCTTGAGGTAGCATGTTAGCTTAACATTATCTTGTTTTTGGAACCCCACATTCAGTCTCCATTTGGGGCAGAATTCCAGAGCAAGTTACACATGGGATAGCACATTACCTAAAGCAAGTACAGAGGACCAATTTCAAAAAAATCCTCTGGGATTCTTCACACTGTGAAAGTTGATGAACGATCCAAGATTTCAAAACATTACAGGGGTTTGCTACCACAACATTTTGAAATTTTACACTGCAGATGACTGTCCATGTAAAACTTCAAAGTAGCAGTCTTGCCACAGATCTATCAGTCAACTGGCAGTGATACTGCAGGCAACAATACCAGTACTGGCATACAGGTGGAGCTGTTCTGTAGCCAGTAAGGACAAGGCACATATACAGCCCCCCCCATGTATTATCTCCTTAATCATACCTCTCATCTGGCCCTGATATCCACAGAAGTCCCTGACTTAAGACTCCAAAATTTAGCTCTGTCCCTCATAATCTTTCCTAAAACTTGTGACCTTGGAGGAAAGATGGTGAATTATACTCAATAAATAATGGCAGTTAAGTAAGAGTTATAGATTTCTTTGATTTCACAAAATGAATAGTAATTAATCTTTTATTCTGCCAATGTCTCAAGTTAATAGTATTAATATTTGACAAATGTCCCTGACTTTTTTCTAGGTTTGTCCCCGATTCTGTTGAAATATGTTCCTGATTATTTGAGAGCTATATCCTTAATACGCTTTTCAAAAAAAAGTGAACCTCACTATTTTAGTACTACAATCCCACAGCATACCACCACTGTAGCATCAGGTTTTTCTCATTATGCATACAGTATTATGGCCAAAATGTATGCGACACTGTAAAAACATCCGACTTCAGGACACCTTGTTGATTACAAGGCAATCGTGGTATTTAGCTAATAGCATATGTCAGGAATGGGGTAATGAGTTTCACATATACAGAAATTTCAGAATCTCATTGCCTCGTCCTGGCTTTGAAGTTAATTCCTTTCAACTACAACACTGGCACAGCACTGTGAATTATTAAAAGCATTCTGCCGCCAGGTAAAAAATAATAAACCGGCGGAGAGGATTTAAGAAACAGCACTGCAGGATGATGGGTAGAAATCCTCTACAACACTAAGCCATAGGTTCATAGGCATGTACTAGGCTAATGGCCTAGCCCAAGAAATTCCCTAGTATCATGCCACCCAGTTATCTCCCAGTACCCTTGTCAAGCAAGGTGATCCCTGGGGTGACTGCCAGTTTTCTGTACCCCTGTCAAGCAGGGCCACTGAAGTGATCCCCAGGGTGAACTTCCTATTGCCCATCCACTCGTCAAGATATCTCTTGAAAAGGGCCAGCAAAGTACTCTGCTTGATGTGAATGGGGAGTTTGTTCCAGAGTATGGGAAGTTGCTGGGTTAGGAACCTGTCCCTCCAGCATGTTCTGTTTACAGTGGTAATAAGGTTTAGAATCCTGGAGCTTGTGACACAGAGGGATTGGGATTTCCATATCTAGCAGCTCTGGGACAGACATGGTCTTGTAGGTCAAGCAGAGATCACCTCTAAGTAGGCGATATGAGACCAGAGTATAATTTGAATTTTTTTTTTAGTCCGTTAGTGTAGGGGATATATCTCAGGCCTAAGATTCTCTTAGTTAAGTATTTTTGTGGCATTTCCAGCTGTTGTCGGTGTCCAGCAAGGTACATACCAAATGGGGTGTTATATTCAATAATAGGTCTAATGAGGGACGAGTACAGAGGGACTATGGCCTCTTTCTTTCTGGATGAGAAACCTTTTGTGACAAGATGTGCTACACAGGACTTTCTGACCACAGTGGCGATGTGGTTATCAAAGGTTGCTCTCAACCTGTGTCCCCAGGTCTCATCACACCTTCGGTCTTTAGTGGACTACCGTCTATGTGGTAGTTCATGGGCACCAAATCTTTCCCAAAGGGAATGACAATGCACTTTTTGGCATCGAGCTTGAGGGCATGGTTCTTGCACCAGTCACTGGTCTCAGTGAGGCCTTCTTGTAGGAAATCTACATCCGTAAGAGAATCTATAATTGC
This sequence comes from Protopterus annectens, assembly GCF_019279795.1. Lineage (NCBI taxonomy): Eukaryota > Metazoa > Chordata > Ceratodontiformes > Protopteridae > Protopterus > Protopterus annectens. The sequence goes on along the minus strand of NC_056735.1, from coordinate 626,830,545 downwards.
TCAGAATTTGCAGTAATCTGCGAACTTGGTCAACCAGAGTCAGTCTGTGTTGGCTTGGACTTCAGAGAAGTAGATTAGATGCCAAACAGGCGAGGACTTAGGACCGATCCCTGTGGAACGCCACTTGTACCTGGTCGGTAGTCAGATTTGGAGTCTGCTAATTTTACAGTATGGGTTCTAATCAGTAAACCAGTTAGCTACCCATCTTGTGACAAGGGTTTATGCCTAGTTTAGGGAGTCTATCTACGATTCCTGAGTGAGGGAAGGTGTCAAAGGCCTTGACAAAATCTAGGTAGGCTGTGTGCACTACCTTGCCCTCATCCACAGCTCTGGTGACAGACTCGAAAAAGTCTATCAGGTTGAGCAGCCATGATCTGCTTTTCACAAACACAAACTGCGTGGGGTCCAGAGTTTGGAGATTCTCTGTGTCCCTTTTGATAAGGTCCATGATGATGCACTCCATTGCCTTACACATCAGGCTACTGGGATGGTAGTTCCCAGGATCTGTAGTCGTTCCCCCTTTGAGGAGTGGGATGATCGTAGCAGTGCGCCACTCTGCAGGAACAAAGCTTAAGGCGAGGCTGTGATTGAACGTGGTACTCCCTGTAAACCAGGTCAAGGTTAATTTGAAAGTGCTTAATTCTACTCAGGATAGTGGAATTATACTCTTGTCCTGAAAACTCAGTACTGTGCTGTCGTTATATCAAAATATGAACTGCTCTCCTGAAGATTTTATTACAACTGCCCCCCCACCCCCACCCCCCACATGGCAAGTCTCGCCTGCAGTGCCGCAGATCATTCATGATAAAAAAGTTGAGTGCTTACACTTGTTATAACCAAACAAATTTTGCAGACAGTCAAAGAAGATTCTTAAACTAGACAGACTTCAAATAACATGGTCCTATTATTTTTAGATAGTCTAACATAGTTATTGTGGTGCTTTTTAAGCTATTTTTTCACAGAAAAGCACCTCTAAAGCAATGCGGTGAAGTCCGAAATACCATACAAAAAAACAAATTAGAGTAACGCAACAAAGCATGCCGCCGTACAGTTTTTCCAAAGGGGAAAAAATTAATTAAAAATCAAAATCGTGTAGGCTAAGCACTACGCCCTGTAAGCAATCAAAACAGCAAGTTAAAAATTCAGATGCAGAGTACTAGGCTTGGAATTCTGAGTTAAAATGGGGCAATTTAGCTAAAGTCTACACATTTACCAGTAGTAAGGTGTTGTTTCTTGACTCCCCATTTGACATCAGGATGAACTATAAAAATTCTCTGACCACCTTCGGGAACTACAGGAATACGCTGCTGAAACAATTCTTCTACTTCTTTGTCTTGCAAATCTACTTCGGAATCCAGAAATTCCTCTTGTTTGTCATCTTCAATACTTTTTGGTGGATAATCATCTTTTTTACGTTTGTAGGAAACAACACTCGTGCAAAAGCGGCGATTGCCAAATATTTTCCCACCCACATTGGTGAATAGGGTTCTGACTTCCACTGTCCTGCGGACGACAGGAGTAGCACCGTAAATTGGAGGGGCGCATTTTCTCTTTTTCAGTAAACTTAACGTCAACAGCGACGCTCTATTTAACAGTTTTAAAACGCTACTCATTTATATCACCACTGGCGGAGTTTACCTTACTCCTTAAAAATCCTGCAGCAGTTCATAAATCACTTTTATCTAATTTTAATGAATGTTCAATTTCAACGAAGTTTTACATGAGAACTTAAGAAGTCTTGTAAAAACAAATATGTGCAGACACACCACTACAAAACGCATTTAAAATACTCTGTCCAAAAGACGATCTTAAATCGAAGAAACGTAGCACGTTACTTGTTCAGAGAACAAGTGCAACATAAAAAACAATCCCGACACGTTCTCAGTCAGTTAAATACAAGTCTCTTTATTTGTTTTACCATTCAGACGATTTGCATTACCCCAATTACTTGCACACAACAGATTTGCCAGTGCAAAGGCGTTATTTTGCAGGGCTTGTTAATTACACTTATCATAATTTTATTTCTTTTTTTCTCTTTTATGTAATTTTATTTCTGAGTGCACCAATAAAAAATTCCGTCAGGGTATTGCAGTCCTGCTTCAAGAATGGCTGCTGTAAGCCAGTCGGAACCCCTGTGTCAGCCTTGCCTTTACCTTACGAGTTTTAAAGGTACGCATGCTATATAAGTAAGCAAATTAATGGCAATATGTATATCCATATCTTCCCGTTTTCTGTTGTGAATGCAGAAGATAAATGTGTTAAGTTACTAAATATCTTTCCCTAGAATATTCACTGCGGTAATTTGCTGTAGTGAATGCTACATAAGGCTGGTTTGCACACCCATAAGATTTTGATTTCATGTGGTTCCTCTGATGTTATTTATTATGGATTGTTGATTATAACATAAAATTTGTGGTCAGTTATTTCGATTTGTAGACAACTAATCTGTTTGTATTTGTAAATCTGTAAATGAAATGTGTATGCATATGTAAATGTGTCTGTCTATGTATGTATGTGTGTACAGCCTAGCCATGCATCCCAAATCTCTGACAAGTTCTGGTACCCTTGATAAGTGTAAGCAAGGGCCTGGGAGATGAACCATTTGCAGGTTACCTGTGTCCATTAGAGACATAGGTGCCAAGCCAGGGATGAATTTCCTATTCCCTATCCAATTGTCCAAGATATACCTGAAGTGGGTTATGAAGGAATTCTGCTTCACAGAGACTGGGTATTCTCTGGAATACATACCTGTCCCTCCAGCAGGTCCTGTTTATATCACAGGCAAGATGTAAGTTTTTAGAACGGGTAATTCTGGTTGTGTTTGTTTTATAGATATGCAGGAGATCCTTCAGAGTGGGGTCTAACAATGCCCTGTGTGCCAGGCATAGATCTCCTCTCAACAGCCCATAGAAGACAGAATACAGGGATATGACCTTGAGGCATTCTGCATAGGACATTACTTACATCCTGTATTTTGTTAGTGAGGAAAGTCTGTAGACGTTCCAGTTGTTAGATATGCCTGCTTAGGTACATGCCAAAGAGGGCATTATACACATTGATAGGTGGTTTGATGAATGCCAAATACAGTGGAACAATGACTTCCTTGGACCTGGATGCCATACCTTTGTTTATAAGTTGCACAACATAGAATGATTTCCACACTACTGTAGACATGTGACGGTCAAAGGCTAGATTACTGTCTATGTGTGTTACTAAGTCCCTTACTACTGGGTTAACTCTTTGGGGTGTGTTGTCAATATGATAGTTACCTGGATGGATGACTTCTCGAACCATACTATTATTTGTTTCTTGGTATTTAGTATTAGTCCATAGCTGTGTCAGTCCCTCCTGGAGAAAATTTGTGTCAATGTGGGATTCAATGACCGCTTCTAATTTGCAATCATCTGCAAATTTAGTCAGCCAGAGACCATTGACATTGGCCTTGATTTCAGAGAAGTAAATGCCAAAAAGAAGTGGTCCCAGAACTGATCCATGAGGAACTCTGCTTGTGGTTGGCCTCTTTGTAAAGGTGGACTCCCCGGTTGGAACTCCCTGTGTCCTGTCTGTGAACCAGCTGCGTATCTGGGTGACATAAGGGTTTGTACCTATCCTCTTGAGTTTGTCAGCAATGCCCAAGTAAGGTATTGTGTCATATGCCTTGGCCAGTGTAAGGTAGGCAGTGTGAAACATTTTGCCCTCATCCATTGCTTTGGTAACCTTCTCGAAGAAGTCCACCAGGTTGAGTAGGCATGACCTGCCCTTAATGAAACCAAACTGGGTTGGGTCCAGGATCTGGAGGTTACTGTTCCTGTTTCAGATACCTTATTAGATTTGTCTCAGGTCTCATTTATCACATATTAATTTATGTATCAAATAATATGACTGAGTTTTGCCTCATATATTTTCTCCAACTCATGTTATTGTTTTCATTGCACTCTAGTATGAAACATATGTTTTATGTTTTTCTCATTGCAACATTTTTTTCATTCCTGTGTTTTTTATTGTAAAATGAAATTTTGTGATTTTAAAATATCTGTAACTGATTTTTAAAAGATTGTGATTGTGGAGCTTTTCTTCTCAGGCCTCTGCTGAAAATGGGCACTTTCTGGCCCAGTCAGACTTTCATGGTAAACAAATGTCAAATAAATAAACACTCGACTTGATGTCATTCTATGGCAATATGTGATTGTCTGTTTCCTGCATAACTCTTGTAGCTATTTTCAGTCTCAAAAATATTTTGCTGTTTTTAAAATCCTCAATGTCTATTTTATATTTTCTTCTTTTTAGTGGTGATTAATCGTGTCTCAAAAATACTGAGTTTTTCAAACACAGTTCAAAAGAGAGAATTTGAGTTCTTACTTTCTAAAGTGTTGATTTCTTTCAATAAGCCATTTTTAATATTCATAAAAATCATTTGTAAGAGTTATATAACCACAGTTCAGTTTTAAGTTTTAACTCTTGACACTTAAGAAGATTGAGATATTTATTGCCATAGGAAGGCTTTTTAATTATGCATAAATATCTGGGAGCACCAATGACAAGATACAGCTGAAAACGCAGTCTTTGATATTGAAGGCATTTTAACACCTGCATTTTCCTTTCCACTACTTTAATAATATTAGCAGTATCAGTATCTTCAGCTGCATTATGTTAGTATGAACCTTCTTCACTCTGCAATGCTCCATTCAATCACAAATTTCATCTCTGTACCTTATCTTCCAAAGTTTCCAGTTGTTGATCTAGACAAGCCATCTCTCTACATCTAGGCTGCTTTGTATCATAGGTAAGTAATAATTTAGTTACCCTTTTGAGCCTGGCCAGTTTCCCTTTTTGTGCTCAAAATAACGTATCCCATTTAGTTATGGATTGGCTTTAGCCATCCTATGGTTGATTATCAACCATCCTATGGTTGATAATCATATATTACCTCAAATGAGAATAATTGAGATCATACCATAGTAATATGAGGAGATCCATGCAATGGATAAAGTGTTTAGGAGCTACCTCTATCCATTAGTAATACAGGGGGCAGTCCTAGGATACATTTTTTGTTTCCCATCCTTAGATCTAAGTTGTACTTGAATATGAACAGGGATGACCTTTGTTTTACTTGGATGGGGAGTCTGTTCCATAGCAGTGGTATCCTCTGTGAGGTATATCTGTCCCTCCAAACTGTTCTGTTGATGTTGCAGAAGAGGTTTAGATCCCTAGACAAAGTGTTTCTAATGTCATTTGACTTGCTTATGTGCAGTAAATCCATCAGTAATGGGTCAGAGGATGCCTTGTATGCCATACATGGGTCACCACTTAGCAGTCTGTAGAATACCAAGTGTAGTGACAGGGCTTTAAGTCTGTCCTTGTTGTTTAGGCTTTGTATCCTTTTAGGAATGTATCTGTGTGGGCATTCCAGTTGTTGCCTGTGTTTGGACAGCTACATGCCAAAGGAGAGCTTTATATTCAATGACTGGACTAATGAGAGCTGATTAAAGTGGACAATGACATCCCTAGATCTAGACACAATCCCTTTGTTTATAAGATGTGCAATATAGAAGGATTTTCTTACAACAGTGGACACATGTTGGTAAAAAGGTCACTGTCCACATAAGTTCTAAATTCCGAACATCTGGGTCAGCTGTTAGGGTAAAGGGAACAATAATGACATCCCTAGATCAAGACACAATCTGTTTATAAGATGTGCAATATAGAAGGATTTTCTTACAACAGTGGACACATGTTGGTAAAAAGTTAGGTCACTGTCCACATAAGTTCCTAAATCCCGAACATCTGGGTCAACTCTTAAAGTTATATTGTCAATGTGGTAGTTCTGTGGAGTAGATGACTTCCCAAAGGCTACAGTAATGCATTTTCTGGCATTTAGTTTCAGTCCATGATTTTGGCACCGGTCATTTATTTTGGCCAAACATTCCTGCAGGATGGCTAAGTCTTGTGGTAATTTATTGACTGCTCTTAGTTTGCAGTCATCTGCAAACATGGTCAGCCAGAGACCTTTAGTATTGGCTTTTACTTCAGAAAAGTAGATGCCAAACATAAGAGTTCCCAACACAAAATCCTGGGGGGACTCCACTGCAACTGGTATCTTTGTAGCAGTAACTTCCCCTATTTTGATTATCTGCATCTTATCTGTGAGCCAGTTGGCAATCCAGTGGATGACATGGCAGTTTATTCCCATTTCTTTAGCTTTTCCAGTATGCCTGAGATGGGAATTGGGTCAAAAGTCTTGGCCAGGTCAAGATATTTGGTGTGCACAGTTTTGCCTTCATCCATTGCTTTGGCAATCTTTAAAAAAATCCACCAGGTTGAGTAAACATGACCTGTCATTGATTAATCCAATCTGAGACTGGTCCAGTGTTCGGAGGTTCCCTATGAGCTCTTTTCAAGGCTTTGCATATGAGGCTGTTCAGACTTATAGGTCTGCAATTTCTTGGGTTTGTAGAAGGTCCTGCGTTATGCATAGGCATGACTGTAGCTGTTCTTCACTTGCCTGGTTTAAAACCTGTATGGAGGCTGAGACTGAACAGTGTTGTTAGGGGTGTAGCTAAGTCATGCATCATGCTATTTAAGATGCATCCAGGGATATTGTCAGGACCTAATGATGCAGTATTTTTAACTTTTGATAGCTCTTTTAGAACTTGGCCTTGTGTGATAGTTGGAGGAGAGACAGTTTCGGGTATATCTTGAGGGACTGACAGAAGGGCGAGAGAGGTAAAGTTAGAGCTAAATTTATCAGCCAGTATGTTTGCTATTTCTTCAGCCTCCATTTAGGTAACACTGTTCACTATCAGCTCAGCACATTGCTGCATTGTGCTTTTGAGACTGATCATAACTAAAACACTTGTGATTGTCTTTGACTTTGGTAGCTATTTTAGCCTCAAACTTGGCTTTGGTGGATTTTAATAAGCTCCTGAGTTTTATTACCCCATTGTTTTAAGGGCAAGATGGCTTCATGATGCTCTTACAGTAAATTAACAGTTTTTGATTTTAGAGCTTGCTAGTTATTTACTAAACCTAAATGACAAACTAGAAAGCTGTCAATTCATGTGTGACTATATCCAGTGCTGTTCCAACACCTTTAGACCATAGCCTCATCACATTGTTTATTTCAACTTTACATTAATTCATTGCCACTTTGCAGTTGACCATACTACTCATATCTTTTTCAGTTAACACTTCTTCCATATTGTTGCTCGTCTTGTGTATTCAAATAAGATGATGAGGTTGGGTGTTCATTTAAGTTGTTTATTACACACAAACACATCAGGATGGAGAATGGGAACGTAAAACTTAAACGAACATGACTCACTGCTACTCACATGCATGCTTTCACCTCTGATGCTCACTCAGAATGGCACTCTTGGAAAAACAACTCTCCTCTTTCCTCTAATCACAAGTTTGTTTATTTAGCCAAGTCTTTGTGTGATAAAGAAATTTCAAACATAAAGCTGAGAACAAGAAATTCAATGCACAGATTAATTGCTTGGGAAAAGTTGCAGTCTTTACTGCTGAAATTTTAGTTGATTTCCTGTATGTATATAGAAATGTATTATTTTGTCATGGACTTTGTATATAGTTCTTTTTGTTATGATTGTAACTATAATGTTGTCTTATTGTTCCTATTAAAAATAAAAAATATTGTTGAAAAAAAAAATGGCACTCTTGCTTACATGTGCTCTGTACTTACATGCACGTGCCCATGGACTGGAATGGCTCTTAAAGGTACAGCACACACTCTGATCTACATCCTCCCTCTTTGACTACTCTTCCCTGCAAATGAAAAATGACAATTAGATGTGCATGCAAATTATACAGATATATACAAGCAATAACAATCTTGTCCAGGTTGCTGTGTATTTAGGATTAGGTCTTGAGGTACGACCTGACCTCTTAATGTAATAATTAGAACTAGGTTTAGCAACAGGGACAGTCACTGGGGAATGTTATTCTTGAGGACTTTCAGGGATACTTACAGGAACAGATGATGAAATGTTCTGTGGAACAGGGACATTAGACAAATCAGTCTGAGAATTAGAGTCTTTATTACAGGCAAGATGCAGTAACACTGGCTCGGATACCAGTAGTAAATGCTTCTGATGACGCCTGAATTCCATCCCTTGTGACTCAATCTTGTACAGTCTCGGTTCCTCACACAAATGTTTCTCAAGTCCTATTCGGTCAAATCCTTTCGCTGTCTGCATCCTCACTGTCTCTCCTTCTTTTAATGGATTCAGAGGCTTGCTGGTTTTGTCATAGTAGGACTTTTGAGACAAACGCTTCGTAAGGAGTTGAGATTTTAATGCTTTGCTGTTTTTAGCACTCCGAATCAACAGATTCTTACAGATTGGTAGTGTGGATCTGGTTTGTCTCTACATTAACCTCTGGGGAGGCAAACCAAGTAGATTGTCACAAGGAATGTTCTGGAGAGTAAGCAGATTTAGAAAAAACATCAGTATTGTCTCATTTAGATTTCTCCAACAGCTGTTTTGCACTTTGTACTGCATGTTCGGCCAAGCCGTTAGACTGTGGATATTCAGGACTACTCATGATATGAAGAAAGTCCCACGTTTCAGCAAATCATTTGAAATGCTGACTTGGAACCTGTGCACTAGTGTCAGAAATGAGTTTGTGTGGACTACCATGGACAGAAAAATGTCTGTTAAATTTTGTAATGACTACTGGACATGAGATTAGGAAGTAGGTCAATCTCGAACCAATTTGAATAAGAGTCTACTAATACCGAGTAATATTGACCATTCCATTTGAAAATGTCCATGATTACTGTTGACAAAGGTAGTTTAGGAATGTGGCTTAGCTGAAGTGGTTTCTTTTGTTGATGTGGTTTCATACTATTACAAACTAAACAAGCTTAAAGTTCTTCCTCAATGTCTTTTGACACGGAAGGCCACAATATTAGTCCTCTCACCCCTCTT